>NC_133618.1:63970332-64170332 GCF_048593235.1 Sminthopsis crassicaudata
ATAATCTCTTTGCAATATCGACCTAGTTGTGGTGTTGCTGGGTCAAAGAGTATAAAATTTTTGGTTGTCCTTTGTACATAATTCCAAATTGCTCTTCAGAATGTTTGTATCAGGTTCACAACACCACCAATAATTTATTAGTGTCCTTATTTTCCCATATACTCCCCATCATTTATTACTTTCCTTTTTGTTATATTATCCAATATGATAGCTGTGAAGTGGTATCTCAATATTTTTTAAATTTTTTATTTCTCCAATCAAAAGTGATTTAGAGCCAAGTTTCTTAAACTGTAGTTCATTAGCCCATATAGGTTCTTATAACTGAATGAAGTTATTATTTGTGATCAGTAAATATTTGATTTTATACCTATTTATATATTTATATACCCAGGATCATGTAAAAATTGTGTAGGTGAAAAGGGATAGTGAGTGGAGAATATCTAACAAGACTTGATTTAGAGCTCTTCTTCATATGCTAATAATTAGCTTTGATTTCTTCATCTGAAAACTACCTGTTCATATCCTTTCACCATATATCTACTGGGGAATTACTTGTATTCTTATAAATTTCATTCTGTTCTCTATATATTTGAGAAAGGAGATTTTAACTTCTAATACATGCTGTCAAGATTGTTTCTTAAATTTTGCTTTCCTTTAATTTTGTTTGCTTTGGTTTTGTTTGTACAAAAGATTAAAACTTAGTAGAATTAAATTTATTTATTTTCATTTCACATTACTCTCTATCTCTTTTTTGATCATATATTTTCATGATTCCCATAGGACTAACAGTACACTATTCCCTGCTCTTCTAATTTGCCTCTTATCTTACCCTTTATGTAAATCATGCAAACATTTTAATGTTATCTTTGTATATGGTATGAGATGTTGGTCTTTATTTATTTTGTGTTATGTTGCTTTATAGTTTTGATAGCAGTATCTGTCAAATAGTGACTCTTGTCCCAAAGGCTGGAGTCTTTGGGTTTATCAAACACTAGGTCACTTTTGTCATTACCAAGTTTATTTCACTGATGCACCACTATTTCTTAGCCAATGCAAATAGTTTAGATGATTACTGCATTATAATACAGTTTGGCATTTGGTATTGGTAGCCCACCCTCCTTCCAGACCCATTTAATTTCCTTGATATTCTTGACCTTTTGCTCTTCCGTATTAATTGTGTTGTTATTTTCTCTAGCTATGTAACAGTTGATTTTGGTAGTTTGATTGGTATGACACTGCATAACTAAATTCATTTAGATGGAATTAATATTTTCCCAGTTGGTTAGATCTGACTATTTGTACTGAAAATGTTTTGTAATTTTTTCATATACTTGATGGGTGTGTCTTGGCAGGTGGACTCCCATATATCTTATATTGTTCACAATTATTTTCAATGGAATTTCTCTTTCTAATTCTACTGTGATCAGTGGGTTATTAAAAATGCTGATAATTAATGTGAACTTATCCCATATCCCACAACTTTGCTAAAGTTGTTGATTATTTCAAGTAATTTTTCAGTTGATGCACTGGGGTTCCCTAACTATGTGATCTCTAAGTATTTGCAAATAATGATAGTTTTATTTCTTCATTCAACGCCTTTTTTAAAATTCCATTGATTTCTTTTTCTGCTCTTATTGATGAAATGGCATGTCTAGTACCATTCTGAATAATGGTGAGGACAATATTGGTAATGATGATACTGGACATTCTTGATTCACCCTGATCTTACCAGAAGGCTTTGGTCCATCACTTTTACAGTTGTTTACTGATCATTCTAGATAGATATTGTTCATCATTTTAAGAAACACTCCCTTTATTCTTATGTTCTCTAGTGTTTCCAAAAAGGATGAGTGCTGTTTATTTTCAAAACCATTTTCAGCATCTGTTGGCTTTCTCATTGAAATGGCAATTTTATTGATGGCTTTCTCAATACTGAACCAACTTTGCATATCTGGTATCATTCCTACATGACCATAGTGTATAATGTTTATGATACAGTATTATAATCATCTTGCTAATATTCTGTTTAAAATGTTTGCATGAGTATTCATTCAAAAAGTAATCTATAATTTTCTTTCCCTGATTTAACTCTTCTTTATGTATATGTATCAGAACCATATTTATGTCATAAAAGGAGTTAGAGTTAATTCTTTGCCTACTTTTTTCAAAGGGTTTATATGCTATTGAATAAAGTGTTCTTTAAATTTCCAGCATGTGGAGGGCAGTATAAAGAACTGAAATTCTGAGTTGATGCACTGGGGTCAGACAACTGAGCACTTAAGGCTAATTACCCATTGGACAATACTCTATTAGCTTATGCTTGGAAAATGGTCCTTCCCACTATTCTGTGCTGGCACAATCTTTTGGTGTATATAGAGAATTGTAGGAGGAATTAGGGGGTTAAGTAAGACAAGCTAAGGTCACTTTTTGGTGGTAGACAAGGAGAAGGGAGGTCGTGGAGATCTTGCATCCATTCCCTTCACTTCTACACCTAAAGACCAAGAATAAAGACAAGGACATTTGCTTATCCTGACTCTATCTGATTCTAAGATACCCAGGGTGCTAACTCAGTCTTCATATTTGGTGCCCAACGTGTGGACCAAGGTCCCTAATTTCACTGAAGAAGTCTTTAGTGATGAGGAAATAGGGTGGGCATTTTAATAGACAAACAGTGAACTTACTTTGTTAAGAGCTAAACTAGCTGAAATGGGGCAGATGTTAGGAAATGATTCTTCCCTTCCCCCACTCCCACTCCCACCCCAGCCCCAAGGGTGTGCTTATAGAAAGCATACTTAAGTTGATCAAGGGACAAGGCTTAATTGAAACTTGGGAGCAGATTGCCAGATTCTTGTGTACATTAGAACGCATGTCCCCTTGGTTCTTAAAGGAAGAAGATATAGGGGCAGATAATTGGAAACTAGTAGGAAATCAACTATGTAAATACTATAATGATAAGGTCCTGATTCAATTTCCAAGGAAACATTCTATATATACAGCATAATACAACTTGCCTTTAAAAATCCTGCAAGTTATAGAAAAAAGAAAATTTTTAATAAGAGCCAGATGAGAAAGTGTGAGGAAAAAGAGGAAGGCAAAGTACAGATTAATGGCAATATCACCAGAAGGAATGAGGATTTAAGTGTGGTTGAAGGGCATGGTGAAGGGCATGGTGAAGGGCATGGTAAAGGGCATGGGAATTCGCTCTCTCACAAAGCAGCTTCAACCCCACCTAAACCAGAACTGGTTCTTGACACGCCCCCATCAACTTCATCTTCCCAGATGGAGGGAGGAGAAGTAGTGAGAGGGGCAGTGGTATCACCTCCTCTCCAGCAATCACCCCCTCCTATGACTAGATTGCAAAAGGCACTACTTAAAGCCACAGAAGAAGGGCAGGATGTAGCTGATTTGAAAATAAGAATGTATCCCGTGATTCAACAGTTTACCTCTTCAGGACAAGAAAGTAGAAGATATACTCCTTTTGATGTAGAAATCCTCAAAGACCTGAAAAAGTCTTGCTCTCTTTATGGGGCTACATCATCTTATGTTGAGATGTTATTACAGAATTTGGCTTATGAATTCTTAACCCCTAGGGACTGAAATCTATAGCAAGGACATGCTTAGAACCTGGGCAAAACTTGTTGTAGCTTTCTAAATAAAGTGAGCTCTGTAGGATACAAGGCCAACAAAATAGTCAAAGTGGATTTAATACTCCAATCACGTATGACCAACTAACTGATGTAGGTTCTTGTGCAGAAATTTCAGTACAGATTAATTACCCCATAGCAGCATATGAGCAAATTGCTGCTGCTGCTATCAAAGCATGGACTTCTCTCCCCAGTAAGAACAAGGGAGAGGCATTCACAAAAATAGCACAAGGGCCAAACAAACACTTTGCTGATTTTGTGGGACGTTTGCAGACAGCTATCATATGAACTAATGTTGAAATTACAGTAACAGAAATTATGATAAGGCAACTTGCTAAAGAAAATGATAATGAGGTTTGTAGAAGAATTATACTAGGACTACACAAGGATGCTCCTTTATAGGAGATCATAAGATGCTGTGCCACAGTGGGCACAAGTGCCTTTTATAGCCAGGCCATGATGCAGACTTCCCAAGATCCAAATATGGCAAAACAGGGTCCCTTTTGGCAAGGGATTTCCAGAAAGACTTGTCAATGTTATCAATATGGTAAAGTAGGGCTTCTGAAAGCTCAATGGCATAGAGTTGGTATAGAGACAGAGTGAGAAAACAGGGTGGGAGAACAAGACCCAATACCTCATGTCTAAAATGCAACAGAGGCTTCCATTGGATATCAGAATGTAGACTGATTCAGGGAAAGGGAATGAAGGGCCCAAGGCAAAAAATACTTGAGGCATCATGGCAGCTGATGCTACACCCAGAGAGTGCCAAGAAGTTCAGTACCCAGACATGAGCAATAAGACAGGAAGCAATATAATGTGAGAAAAGGATTACAGTTGGGGAAGATAGAGTTGTATGCAGCTGGGACAACTGAGATACCCCCTGGAGAGGTGAAATCTGTTCCTTTCTAGCCTATGGATCCCTTACCTCTAGGCACAGTAGCCTTGACCATTTCACCCCCTGAGAGTACTTACAAAACAGTGTTCATCCAAACACTGATGTGGGAAACTGAGAAATGTGTAGATAATATTCCAGTCACTAATACAGGTAGATAATTGTGTGACTTATCAATCAGGAGAAGTAATAGCATCAGGTATATTGATACAGACTCCTAATAAGCAATCTGGTGATAGTCACACAGATTCTGACTCCAAGCAACAAAATCCAGGAATATACTGGACAGCAGCTGTGATAGCTGACTGACCTATACTCACTATCTATATAAATAGCATACCATTAAAATAATTGGTAGACACTGGTGCAGATCATACACTCATTAGAGGTGCCAACTGGCCAAATCACTGGCCAAAGATTAAGGCAGACATCTACATGTCTGGCATAGGAGGATCAATAGCAGCTCAAGTTAGTGCTGCCCTTTTGAGATGGACTTTTGAAGACAAAACAGGAGTTTTTACTCCTTTTATAGCTAAAAAAATCCCTATCAATCTGTGGGGAAGAGATATTTTACAACAATTAGGATTGCAAATGAGTACTTCTGTTTTTTAGGCAGGGCTGTTGTTGAAGACCTGCCAACACTTTTACCTGTTCCTATCCAATGGAAAAGTGATACACCAGTATGAATAGAACAGTGGACCTTAGCTAGCAATAAAATTTAGGCCTTATTAAATATAGTACAGGAGCAACTTGATCAAGGACACTTACAACCTTCTCTAAGTCCTTGGAATTCCCCAATATTTGTTGTAAGAAAGAAATCTGGAAAATGGAGGATGTTGACTGATTTAAGAAAGGTAAATGAACAGATGGAAAGTATGGTCACTCTTCAGTCTGGGCTTCCATCTTCAACTCAATTGTCTAGAGAATGGCCTCTTTGGGTTATAGACATTAAGGATTGTTTCTATTATAGCCTTCTAGATAAGGAGGATATGAAAACATTTGCCTTTTCAGTGCCCAATGTTAACTTATCTGAGCCTTATAAAAGATATGAATGGATAGTTTTGCCACAGGGAATGAAAACCAGCCCTACTATGTCAAACGTGTATTGTTGATACTCTTATTCCAATAAGAAAAGCATTTTCAAAAGTAATGTTATTATATCACATGGATGATAAATTGGGATGGCCACCTGAGTAGCAAATGTTAGAAGCATGTCTACAAAAAATCATAGAAACACTGAGGAATTAAAAATTATGCATAGCTCCAGGAAAAAAAAAATCAAAGACATACTCCTTTTCTATATTTAGGTTATGAAGTATACCTTAAGGTACTTATAGTACAAAAACTTTCTTTAGGAACAGAGAAGCTAAATACATTAAATGACTTTCAGAAATTGATAGGAGATATCCAATGGATGCATCCAGTGTTAGGCTTGACTACCTATCAATTACACCATTATATGACATAAGGAGAGACCACACCAGCTTACAAAAGAAGTGCAAGAGGCTTTGAGAGAAGTTGAACTGGCTTTATACAATTTGGTTGAAAGAGTCACTCAAAATCCCTTGGAAATATCAGTTTTTGCTACACAAGAGGCACCCACAGCAGTCCTTCATTAAGGAGACAGTGTAATAGAGTGGGTGAACCTACTAGCACAACCAGAACAAAGCCTTACTCCTTACCCAGTGCTTGTGGCTACAATTTTATTAAAGGCCATTAAGCGAGCAATACAATTATCTGGGATAAGACTTGACAAGATATAGACCTTTTATACTAATGCAAAAATTAATATGCTGTGAAACCATCCCAGAGTGGCAAATTTTATGGGCCACAGCTCCAAATTTTACACACATTTTTCAATTAAAGATAGCCAGACTATTATATAATTGGCAATTGATTCCTAAAGAAAGGATTTCTAAGGTTCCTCTGAAAGGATCAACTATCTTTACAGACACATCCAAACATATTATTTGCACTGTATATTTTCATGACTTAACTAAAAAGATCGTAATAAGAACTCCTTTTCAGTCCACTCAGCAGAATGAATTGTATGCAATTATTCTAGCTCTTACTTATTATCCAGGAGATATAAATATAATATCTGATTTGGCCTATTCAGTAGATGTGGTACACAGAATTGCCACAGCCCAAATAAAATTTATAGCTTCTAATATATATCAGATCTTTAAGGAACTTCAAGAGCAAGTGAGAAAGCATCCAGGTAAGATTTATATCTTGCATGTCCACTCTTACAATGGACTTCCAGGTTTTATTTTTTATGGTAATTTAAAGGAGGATAGTCTTCTAACCATGTTAGCCAAATTTTTTTATTTCAAAAAGCCCAAAATTCTCATTCTAAATATCATCAGGTTGCTCGAGCTTTATGTTTCCAATTTGGAATAACAAGAGAGGAAGCTAGGAGAATAGTAAAAGCCTGTCCCGCTTGCCTTCCTTTCCACTCTCCTACACTCCCTCTAGGGAAGAACCCTCGTGGTTTGAGATCTAATGAAATTTGGCAAATTGATGTGACCCATTATACATCTTTTGGTCATCTATCTTTTATCCATGTTGTGGTAGACACCTTTTCAGGATTCACTTTTGCAATACCAGCAGCAAAAGAGACAGCCTGAGTGGTCATTGAATTTCTTATACAAGCAGATGCAATTATGGGTCTGCCACAAGCAATAAAAACAGACAATGGATTGCACACTTTTGTGCACAGTATAAGATTTTAAACACTACTGGCATACTCTTTAATCCTCAAGGATAGGCAATAGTAGAGGAGAAACAGAGACATTAAGATGCTGCTCCAAAAACAAAAGAAAGGGGGAGCCACAGGTAACCCTAGAGAACTTCTAAATCTAGCTCTTTATACTATTAACTTCTTGATTTTTGACAAAGATTCACTGGCTCTGGGTTATAACTCACCAGAAGGGCAGTGTCCAGTGCGAGCAGCTCCACTATCTTTAGGTAATCGCCAGGTGAAATAGGGAATGGAAGGGACCAGATAAGTTAACTGCTTGGGGGAGAGGATTTGCTTGTATCTCTACAGATGGAGAAGGAATCAGATGAGTGCCAACAAGCCATATTCACCTTGTCCATCAGAGAGAGACAGAGCAGACTCTTGAAATGAAGGAAAAGACCCAAGAAACATCGGGTGGATCCATTATTGACTGTGCCCAGCACTGAAAGAGCATGGCAGTTATGGTGTTTGACTCATGGATATCAAAAATTGTTGGACTTCAAAACACTCAGGAATTATTGGAATCCCTGAGACAAGAAAAGTTTGTTGTAGGACTAGAAAATCCTCAGGAAACATTAGATTCTCTGACACATGATAAGACAGTTGTAGGACTGGAAAATCTTCAGGAATCATTGGATTCTCTAACACATAAAAAGACTGTTGCAGGACTTCAAAAATTTTTGGGGAATCATTGAATTCTCTGACACTTGAAGCATCAGACAATGGATTGGGTTTGGACTATCTCTTGACGGCTGAAGAAGGTGTATGTGTGACTGTTGTTTACATACCCTCCTTCTAGGACTTTTGGAAATCTTTTACAATACCATGTTGATTTATATTGACTCAGCAGAGAATCGGCACCAGGGGGTGTGGCCTCAGCTACCTCCTGAGAATAGTTAAGAGATTGACAAGTGGGTGGATACGGCTAAAGGCAACACACACTGCCTAGCTTAGCTGGAGGGAGTGGAACTCATCTCCAGGAAGTCCCAGAGAAGCGGAATCTTTGAACTAGGGACCGCGGTTTCTGGCAGACACTTCCAGTTTGAGCACAGGGGCTTCTCACGTCACCTGCTGCAGACATCCACGCCCCACCCGGACACATAGGCTGGGCTTCGTGCTGTCTTCACTATTCTACGCCCTCGAAGCACAGTAGTGCTAATCACCTCTGAGGCACTTCCAGGGAGGGGGTGGGGAACTCTCTCCCAGAGCTCTCTCTTAGCTCAGGCTCAGGAGCCGCTGCATCCATCCGGTCTGGGAGGAAGCTGGTAAAGAAGTAAATAATTTCCTACCCCAGGGACAGACTCCAAAAGATTTTTTTAAGTATGAGCAAAAAAGCTAGAAAAACCATAGATTCCTTCTATACAGAGAAAGACCGGGTATCCAACCCCGAGGAAGTTGACAGCAGAGAATCAACAGACAACAACCTAAAGGGGAATGATTCCTGCCCCCCATCACATAACTCTCTCCTAGAAGAAGCTCTTAAAAAATTGAGGGAGATCAAAGAAAAATGGGGAAAGGAAAGGGAAGTTATGATAGAGAATAACAACGTCCTGAAATTGGAGTTGGAAAAAATAAAGAATTCACAGGAGATGCAGGGAAATAAAATTAGTGAATTAGAAAAGGTTAAAAAAAACACAGGAAAGTAGGATTTCTGAATTGGAAAAGATAAAAAAGTCTCAAGAAAATAGAATTTCTGAATTGGAAAAAGAAAATAATTCTCAAAAAAAAAATTAGGGAAATGGAAAAAAACTCAATAGAGCAAAATAATTCATTTAAAAACGAAATTGGGCATTTACAAAAAGAACTAAAAACTGTGAAAGAAGAAAATAACTCCTTAAAAGTCAGGATGGAACAAATAGAAATGAATGATTCACAGAGAACCCAAGAATCAGTCAAACAAAACAAAAAAAATGAGAAGCTGGAGAACAACGTCAAATACTTACTGGGAAAATCTATAGACCTGGAAAATAGATCTAGGAGAGATAATCTGCGGATTATTGGACTTCCAGAAAACTATGACCAAAAAAAGAGCCTAGATTCTATTTTACAGGAAATTATCAAAGAGAACTGTCCAGAGATAATAGAAACAGAAGGGAAAGTAGATGTGGAAAGAATTCATCGAACTCCTTCTGAAATAGACCCTAAAAAAAGAACACCACGGAATATTGTGGCTAAGCTGCAGAATCACCACACAAAGGAGAAAATCCTGCAAGCAGCTAGAAAAAAACAATTTAAATACCAAGGTGCCACAATAAGGGTCACCCAAGATCTGGCTGCCTCCACATTAAAAGATAGAAGAGCCTGGAACCTGATATTCCGAAAGGCAAAAGATCAAGGACTGCAACCAAGAATGAACTACCCAGCTAAGTTTAGCATCTTTTTCCATGGAAGAAGATGGTCATTCAATGAAACAGAGGAATTCTATATGTTTCTAAGAAAAAAACCAGACTTAAACAAAAAATTTGATCTACATCCACAAGACTGAAGAGAAACAGAAAAAGGTACACAGAACCCTTGAGAACTGTAACTCTGTTGTGGGTATATAAAAAATACTCAAGGATAATTTGATTTTACTGATATAAAAGAAAAAAAGGGGGGTGTAGTAAAGGGAAGGAGGTCGGTTCAGAAAAAGGGGAAGGAGTGATAAAAAGAGGGAAACTACATCCCAGGAAGAGACATAGAAAATACACCATATCTGAGGGAACTTAGTGAGGGGGAGAATCATTGTGTGAATCTTACTCTCATCAGAAGAGGCTCAAAGAGTAAATAATTAACATATTTGTTTTTCAGAGAATTTTCTCTCACCTCATTAAAAGGGGGGAGAGGAAAAGGGGAAAGGAAAAGGAGAATAAGTGAAGGGACTTGGAGGGAGGGGGGAGGGATCCTAAAAAAAAAAAGAGGGAGGGTTGCGCGTCACAAGGGGGGTCTGTAAATTAAATATCGGGGAGGGGGATCAGGGGGGTCAAGGGAAAAAAGTATAATCTGGGGATAATACGATGGAAGGAAATACAGAATTAGAAATTTTAACTGTAAATGTAAATGGGATGAACGATCCCATCAAACGGAGACGGATAGCAGATTGGATCAAAAAGCAGAACCCTACAATATGTTGCCTACAGGAAACACACTTAAAGCAGGGAGATACATAAAGAGTAAAGGTAAAAGGTTGGAACAGAGCCTATTATGCTTCAGGTAAAGCTAAAAAAGCAGGGGTAGCTATCCTTATCTCAGATCAAGCAAAAGCAGAAGTAGATCTCGTTAAAAAAGATAAGGAAGGAAACTATATCCTGCTGAAAGGTAGCATAAATAATGAAGCCATATCAATACTAAACATATATGCACCAAGTGGTATAGCATCTAACTTTCTAAAGGAAAAGTTAAGAGAACTGCAAGAAGAAATAGACAGTAAAACTATAATAGTGGGAGATCTCAACCTTGCACTCTCAGATTTAGACAAATCAAACCACAAAACAAACAAGAAAGAAATTTAAAAAGTAAATAGAACATTAGAAAAACTAGGTATGACAGACCTTTGGAGAAAACTGAATGGCAATAGGAAGGAATATACTTTCTTCTCAGCAGTTCATGGATCCTATACAAAAATTGACCATATATTAGGACATAAAGATCTCAAAATTAAATGTAGGAAGGCAGAAATAATAAATGCCTTCTTCTCAGATCACAATGCAATAAAAGCTACATTCAGTAAAAAGTTAGGGGTAAATAGACCAAAAAGTAATTGGAAACTGAATAATCTCATCTTAAAGAATGACTGGGTGAAAGAGCAAATTATAGAAACAATTAACAATTTCACCCAAGATAATGATAATGATGAGACATCATATCAAAATCTTTGGGATGCAGCTAAAGCAGTAATAAGGGGAAATTTTATATCTTTAGAGGCTTATTTGAAGAAAATTGAGAAAGAGAAGATTAACGAATTGGGCTTACAACTTAAAAGGCTAGAAAAAGACCAAATTATAAACCCCCAACCAAAAATTAAACTCGAAATACAAAAATTAAAAGGAGAAATCAATAAAATTGAAAGTAAAAAAACTATTGAATTAATAAATAAAACCAAGAGTTGGTTTTATGAAAACGCCAATAAAATAGATAAACCTTTGGTAAATTTGATCAAAAAAAAGAAAGAGGAAAATCAAATTGATAGTCTTACAAATGAAAAGGGGGATCTTTCCACCAATGAAGAGGAAATTAGAGAAATAATAAGGAGTTACTTCGCCCAACTTTATGCCAATAAATTTGATAACTTAAGTGAAATGGATTACTTTCTCCAAAAATATAGGCTCCCTAGATTAACAGAGGAGGAGATAAATTGCTTAAATAGTCCCATTTCAGAAAAAGAAATAGAACAAGATATTAATCAACTCCCCAGGAAAAAATCCCCAGGGCCAGATGGATTCACATGTGAATTCTACCAAACATTTAAAGAACAATTAGCCCCAATGTTATATAAATTATTTGAAAAAATAGGGGATGAAGGAGTCCTACCAAACTCCTTTTATGACACAGACATGGTACTGATACCTAAACCTGGTAGATCGAAAACTGAGAAAGAAAATTATAGAGCAATCTCCTTAATGAATATTGATGCTAAAATCTTAAATAAGATATTAGCAAAAAGACTTCAGAAAATCATCTCCAAGATAATACACTATGATCAAGTAGGATTTATTCCAGGAATGCAGGGCTGGTTTAATATTAGGAAAACTATTAATATAATTGACCATATTAATAATCAAATTAATAAGAACCATATGATCATCTCAATAGATGCAGAAAAAGCATTTGACAAAATCCAACATCCATTCCTACTAAAAACTCTTGAGAGTATAGGAATAAATGGATTATTCCTTAGAATAATCAGGAGTATATATTTAAGACCGTCAGTAAGCATAATATGCAATAGAAATAAACTGCAACCTTTCCCAGTAAGATCAGGAGTGAAACAAGGTTGCCCACTATCACCATTACTATTCAATATAGTACTAGAAACGCTAGCCTCGGCAATAAGAGCCGAGAAAGAGATTCAAGGAATTAGATTAGGAAATGAGGAAATCAAACTATCACTTTTTGCAGATGACATGATCGTATACTTAGAGACCCCCAAAGACTCTGCTAAAAAGCTACTAGAAATAATTCAAAATTTCAGCAAAGTGGCAGGATACAAAATAAATCCACATAAATCCTCAGCATTTTTATATATCACTAACAAAATGCAACAGCAAGAGATACAAAGAGAAATTCCATTCCAAACAAATGTTGAGAGTACAAAGTATTTGGGAATCCATCTACCAAAGAATAGTCAGGAATTATATGAGAAAAATTACAAAACACTTGCCACAAAAATAAAGTGAGATTTAAATAATTGGAAAGACATTCAGTGCTCTTGGATAGGCCGAGCGAATATAATAAAGATGACAATACTCCCCAAACTAATCTATTTATTTAGTGCTATACCAATCAGACTCCCAAGAAACTATTTTAATGACCTAGAAAAAATAACAACAAAATTCATATGGAAGAATAAAAGGTCAAGAATTGCAAGGGAACTAATGAAAAAAAACTCAGAGGAAGGTGGTCTAAGTGTACCTGATCTAAAGCTATATTATATAGCAGCAGTCACCAAAACCATTTGGTATTGGCTATGAAATAGACCGGTAGATCAGTGGAACAGATTAGATACAAAGGACAAAAAAGGGTACATCTATAGCAATCTAATCTTTGACAAACCCAAAGATTCCAACATTAGGGATAAAAATTCATTATTTGGAAAAAACTGTTGGGAAAACTGGAAATTAGTATGGCAGAAATTAGATATGGATCCACACTTAACACCATATACCAAGATAAGATCAAAATGGGTCCGTGATTTAGGCATAAAGAGGGAGATAATAAATAGATTAGAGGAACAGAGGATAATCTACCTCTCAGACTTGTGGAGGAGGAAGGAATTTATGACCAGAGGAGAATTAGAGATCATTATTGATCACAAAATAGAAGATTTTGATTACATCAAACTAAAAAGTTTCTGTACAAATAATACTAATGCAAACAAGATTAGAAGGGAAGTAACAAATTGGGAAAATATTTTTAGAAACAAAGGTTCTGACAAAGGTCTCATTTCCAAAATATATAGAGAACTGACCATAATTTATAAGAAACCGAACCATTCTCCAATTGATAAATGGTCAAAGGATATGAACAGACAATTCTCAGAGGAAGAAATTGAAACTATATCCACTCACATGAAAGAGTGTTCCAAATCACTACTGATCAGAGAAATGCAAATTAAGACCACTCTGAGATACCACTACACACCTGTCAGATTGGCTAAGATGACAGGAACAAATAATGACAAATATTGGAGGGGATGTGGGGAAATTGGGACACTAATACATTGCTGGTGGAGTTGTGAAAGAATCCAGCCATTCTGGAGAGCAATCTGGAATTATGCCCAAAAAGTTATCAAACTGTTCATACCCTTTGACCCAGCAGCGCTACTACTGGGATTATATTCCAAAGAAATATTAAAGAGCGGAAAGAGACATATATGTGCCAAAATGTTTGTAGCAGCTCTTTTTGTTGTAGCTAGAAACTGGAAGATGAATGGATGTCCATCAGTTGGAGAATGGTTGGGTAAATTGTGGTATATGAAGGTTATGGAATATTATTGCTCGGTAAGAAATGACCAGCAGGAGGAATATAGAGAGGCCTGGAGAGACTTAAATCAACTGATGCTGAGTGAAATGAGCAGAACCAGAAGATCACTGTACACTTCAACAACAATGCTGTATGGGGATGTATTCTGATCGAAGTGGAAATCTTCAACATAAAGAGGATCCAACTCACTTCCAGTTGATCAATGATGGACAGAGGTAGCTACACCCAGAGAAGAAACACTGGGAGGGGAATGAAAATTGTTAGCACTAATATCTGTCTGCCCAGGTTGCATATACCTTCGGATTCTAATGTTTATTGGGCAACAAGAAAATGATATTCGCACACATGTATTGTACCTAGACTATATTGTAACACAGGTAAAATGTATGGTATTGCCTGTCGTCGGGGGGAGGGAATAGAGGGAGGGGGGGTAATTTGGAAAAATGAATACAAGGGATAATATTATAATATATATATATATATATATATATATATATATATATATATATATATATATATATATATATATATATATATATATATATAAAAGAATTCATTTTCCCCATGTAGGGATTTAAATAGTTTAGTTCTATTGAATCATTGAATGTCTTATGTTTTCTTTTTTTCTTTTTACTTGTTTATGCTTTTGTTGGGTCTTGATATTTGAGTTAAATTTTTTTTATTTACTTATGGTCTTTTCTTTATTGCATTGAATGGTCATTTACACATACATCCCTTGAAGTATCATGCTTAATTTTATTAGGTAAGTGATCCTTGGTTGTCATACTATCTTCCTTCCTTCCTTCCTTCCTTCCTTCCTTCCTTTCTTCTTTCCTTCCTTCCTTCCTTCCTTCCTTCCTTCCTTCCTTCCTTCCTTCCTTTCTTCTTTCCTTCCTTCCTTTCTTCCTTCCTTCCTTCCTTCCTTCCTTCCTTCCTTCCTTCCTTCCTTCCTTCCTTCTTTCCTTCCTTCCTTCCTTCCTTCCTTCCTTCCTTCCTTCCTTCCTTCCTTCTTTCCCTCCCTCCCTCCCTCCCTCCCTCCCTCCCTCCCTCCCTCCCTTCTTTCTTTCTTTCTTTCTTTCTTTCTTTCTTTCTTTCTTTCTTTCTTTCTTTCTTTCTTTCTTTCTTTCTTTCTTTCTTTCTTTCTTTCTTTCTTTCTTTCTTTCTTTCTTTCTTTCTTTCTTTCTTTCTTTCTTTCTTTCCTTGTTTTTATTTCAGAAGGAAGGAATGGGAATCTCTTCCTCTTTGTGATTAATTGATTCTTTCAATACATATTTTTGTCTCTGCTTCTAGGACATCAGGTTAGTTGTCCTTGATAATTTATTGAAGATGTTCTTTTGATTATGGCTTTCAGGTAGTTTAATGAATCTGATATTCTCTACCTCAGATCTATTTTCCAAGTCAATTATTTTTCACTTCAGGTATTTTATATTATCTTCTATTTTTTCATTATTTTCAATTTGTTTGATTCTTAATATCTCAGAGTCATTAGATTCTACTTGCCCCATTCTGCTTTTTTAAAGTGTTGCTTTCTTCAGTGAATTTTTGTGTTCTTTTCAGTTTGGCCCACTGTACTCTTTAAGACCTTGTTATCTTTAGTGGATTTTTGCATTTCCATTTCCATTCGTTCAATTCTGTTTTTTAAAGCAGTTTTCCAAGTTGTTGACTCTTTTTCATAATTTTCTTGAATCACTCTCATTTCTTTTCCTAATCTTTTTCTACCTCCTCTCTTATCTCTATTATATGTTTTTTCCCCCTAAGGCAATTGAGGTTAAGTCAGGTGCCCAAAGTCACACAGTTAGGAAGTGTTAAATATCTAAGACCTGACTTGAACTCAGATCTTCCTGATTTCAGGACTGGTTCTCTATTCACTGCATCACCTAACTACCCCTCTTAGAGACTTTCTGGACTTGAGATCACTTCTCATTTATATTTGTTTTTCTTTCCATTGATGTTTTGACATTGTTATCCTCATATGATTCTTCTTGTTATTAGCTTTTTTGCCATTCCATTTCCTGAATTTCTTTCTCTTTTTAAACTTGAATTCTGCTCCCTGTTTGGAAAGACACTGCCCTGGCTTCAGACTCCTTGTGCTGGTGATACAGGACATAGGTGTTTACACTGTACTGATGTTGGTCTTTGGCCATGGGAACCCTCATGTTCTGGTTGACAGGTAAGGTGAGGAATTTCTGGTGCTGATGGAGGTGTAGGGGTCTGGCACCTTAGATAGTGCTCATCTGGGGTATTAGCAGTGATATCTGGCATGTGCTGAGGCCAGGTGGTGTCTTCATGTATTTCCCTAGAACTACATTGAAACACTTCATGGTTTGGACTCTGAAGAATACATATTTGGCTTGGGTTATTTGGAGGAAGTGTGATTCCTGTTGCTGAAATCTTTAGGTTCCCCTGGTTTTGCTAAGTTGGGTGGGGTGTCTAGCATTGGCATTTGCACATTCCACCATTCCAGGGCTCAGGATGTGCGGCTAATTTGTTGAGGTGGGGCTTCTACTAACTCATTGAGGAGATTCTTGTCTTAAAATTAATTTCTTATAATCCTTACTTAAATGAGAGGAACCTTTCCTGCCAAGTCTCCTGTGCCAAAAGACTGTTTCACTCTGTCTCTGCTGATTCTGTTGCTCCAGAACCTGTATTGAGGCACTATTTCATGGTTTCCCAGAGATGAACATGGGAACATGACAGATATTCACTGCTTATTCTGACATCTTGACAACTGCATGTCAGAATCTCTACAAAACTGTTCTAATAATTATTCTGGCTAACTAGGCAATAAGTAATTGTTTTGAAGCCACTTGTATAGATAATAAATTCTTGTGTCATTTAAATATCAGCAACTTGGGGGAAATCTCAGATTGATCTACCCTAGTTACAACTCTATCTGAGCAGATGCTCAGAAATGAGTTGAACAAGATGACTTTTGAGATCTGTCACTTCTAATTCTGAAATTCTTTGATTCTGTAATCTTTATTAGGTGCTCTTTGTATATGTATTGACAGTTTAAGTCATTTGAAGAAGGTACAAATGTTTAGTTCAAATAGTCACTTAGCGCTTGTCAAAATGTGTTTGGATTCCTATAAAGGTGTTTAATTGTACTTAGCAACTAAAATAAATTTTATCTTTTCTCCAAGTTGTTATCACTATTCTGTATGGCTTATAAATCAGTACTCTTGAAATTATCTTCTTTTCATATTTCTTATAGAATTAAAACAATCTATTATATATGCATACCATCATTTATCCAGTCATTTCCATTGATAGTTAGTTCCTTAAGTTTCACTATTTTGTCTACTACACTATTAATTTTTTTTAATGTTCTGATTCATCTTAGGTCTTCTGGTGGCTTAGGAATTTTTTTTTGTTTTGTTTTTTGTTTAGGACTGATTTTGTGCAGTTATAAATGCTTTCAAAATTGTATAAATACTGTCAATGTCTCTTCACCTTCTTCTCTTCTACAGGTTTCTGTGGCCTTGCTCTCTCAATTCATCTCCTATGAATTTTCCTTTCTTTCTCAGTTGCCTTTGCAGGATCTTAATTCAATTGATATCTATTAACTATGAGGGATCCCTCAAGAATGGGTCCTGGAACTCTTCTCTTTTTTCTATATATTATTTTACTTGTTCTCATCCACTATCAAAAACTCAATTATCTTTTCAGTGCATAAATATTAGATTAATTTTCAAAGTCTAATCTTTCTCCAGACCACTAGATTAACATCTCAAATTATCAATAGGACATCTCAAAGTAAATATCCTATAGACATTTTAAACTCACCAAGTTGAAAACTGAACTCATTTGTCCCCCAAAACTCTCATAGTTACTATTGTTGTTAAGGGCACCATCATTTCCCCATTCCCCCAGGTTTGAAATCTAGGTGCCATGCTCAATTCCTCACATTCCCTTAATCTCTACATATAACTAATTATCAAATCTTGTCTACTCTAGTCTTATTACATCCCTTTCATCCACCCTCTTCTTTCCTCTGATATTGCCACTACCTTAACAAAAAGACAAACTACATTAAGGACCTCCATATTTTTCTCTTCTCACTCTCTTCTTATTCCCTACAGTCTGGTCTCTGAAATTATCATTCCACCAAAACTGTTATTTTCAAAATATCCAATAATTTTGTAATTGCTAATCAAACCTCATTCTTCTTGACAGCCATTGACACTATTGATTTTCCTTTCCTTCTGGATATTTTTTTTTTCTCTTTGGATTTTAGAAGCACAATTTTCCCCTATTTCCCTTTACTTACTTGTGTAAGCATTTTCAGTATCCTTTGCTGAATCCTTATACAGATTATGTATCCTAACTTTAGGTGTTCTCCAGGGATCTGTTCTGGGACCTCTTCTCTATTTCCACTAAATTACTTCACTCATGGTGATGGATTTCAGTTGCCTTTGGATTTAATGATCATCTTTATGCTGAAAAATTTCAGATCGACCTATTCTACTCCAATGTCTCTGCTAATTTTCAATCTCTCATTGCTAATTGTTGTCAGACATCTTAAACTGGATGTCCAGTAGACATCTTAAACTCAGCATGATGAAAACTAAACTCATCTTTCCCCTTAAACATTCCACAACTCCTACTTTTCATAGTATTTAAAAAGCAACACTTACCTCTCAGTCTCTGAGATGTTTAATTAAAAGTTATCTTCAGATTTTCAGTATATTGAATCCAAATATCCAGTCTGTTGCCAAATATTGTTATTTCAACTACATCTTTCACATTTGCTCCCTTCTTTCCTTATATACTACCACTCTATTGAAAGTCCTAATCACCTCATGCCTGGACTATTTGAACAGCCTGCTGGTGAGTTTGCCAGCCTCTGGTCTTTCCCCAGTCTAATCAGTTCTCCATTCAAACACTAAACTGAATTCTCTAAAGTACAGGTATAATTGTGTCACTCTCCTATTCAATGAATTCCAGTGGTTCCCTTTCATCTCCAAGATCCAATAAAAAATTCCTTATTTTTCATTCAGAGACATTAACTAATTCTATTGCTACTTTGCCTGTTTTCTTATGTAGAGAGCCAAACTCTGGAAAAAATAATTGAAACTGGGTGTTAACTCAATGTAATTGATGAGATTGTGGTTCTCTAGTTCATATATATATATATATATATATATATATATATATATATATATATATATATATATATATATATATATATATTATATATATATATATATATATATACTTAGTAATTAGTATGGTGATGTAATGGTTCCCTAGTTCATACATATTCAGTATGCTATAATGATGTAATTGTATTAAGGTATATAAGGGCTGAGAAGGACTGGAAATGGGACAATCCATTTTTGACCATCCTCTTGGTGGCTCTCCTGTCTCCTGCACTAAGATCAAGATGGGGCCAGAATAAAGATTCTAGATTCTATCCCTGACCATTCTTATGGTGTCTTTCCTGCTGAGACCAAGGTCTGTCTGAAGGACCTCCAACAAAACTAGCCTCGATATTACATTTGTACGCCTTATTCCTTGCTGAAAATTCTATGGTTTAGTGACAGATAGTTGCCTCCCAGCTGTTCCGTTCCATGAACTTCTTCATTTCATTTCTTGGTTACCAGTATTTTCTACGGCTATTTTCCTTGCCTGAAAGGTGTACCCTCTTCATCAATGCTAACTAAGTTCTCTGACTTCTTTCAAATCCCAAACAAAATCTACATTTTATGAGAATTTCTTTCATAACTCCTCTTAATTTTATTACATTGCCTCTGTTAATTATTGCTTATTTATACTACATGTGGCTGTCTCTGTTTATATATATATTTGCATGTTGTTGGCCCATTCGATTACAATCAGGATCCTTGATTGCAGGGCCTACCTTTTATACATCTAGTTAGTTATTTAGCTGGGGAGCAACTTTTTCTCTGGCCAGAGAGAAAACAGATATATCTTCTCTTCCTCCTCCACCCAAGATCCAATGGGACTTCTGGAAGGGGCTGATGTTTAGTAGTTCTCTTTCTCAAGTCTATCATCTTGAATATTCCTCCCCTATTCTGTGTGCTACTTCCCCATTGTTAGCAAGCACCATTAACTCCTTAGTTTTGTGTAATCAATTAATATCAACTAGCTTTTACAAACAAATATTTATTTTGAAAATATAATAAAAATAAAAATGTATATTTTCTCCTTTCATAGATTGGAGAAGCATGCACTTTCCTATATAATCTCAGGACTTAGGGAGAGTGGACACATATTTAAAGAATATATAGCACTGTTTCTACCAAGTTATATTCTAAATAGAGCACATCAGCTAGAAAAGCCTGTTTTAGATAGTTGCATGTTTGTACTTTGTGGGCTTCAACATAATTCATCACATTGGAGTATTTGTAAGAAATGATTCATTTGGACCCCTACTCTATTCTAATCAGTATTAATTTGATATTTTGTATGAATCATATAGGATTAATTAGATAAGATAGTCTCTTATAGTAAATCTTTGTAATGACCCTCAAATATCAAATCAATGTTTACTACTTGTTTATCAGTTATGAAGTATATATATATATATACATATATATATATATATATATATATACATATATATATATATATGTATGTATTTGACAAAGATATCTCCATCTTGTTTTACTCACATTTCATTTTCAAACCCAACATGGGGAGGGAGTCTTGATGTTTAGGAAAGTTCTCCAACTAATTTTGTATCTTTGGACCATTATCTCTCATCCACATTAACAGGTGACAATTTAGTTACTGGAGATGCCCCAAGTTTCACCCAACTTGTAACCCTCTGCTGCTATGTCATTTTTGACTTAGAAAACCAAAATCTATCAACAAATGTGGCTCAATATTCTAGAATGCTTTTTTTGCATATGTTAATCTTAAATCCTATAAAAAAAAACAAAATCCTGGAAAAAAGGGGCCATCTAAGATCATGAGTAAGATCTGAAGTCTACTTCTTTAGATCCTTAAATAAACTTTCTATTGACTCAGGACTCTTCCTCAATGTTTTTTCTTGCACATTTAGAAGTTACAATCTCTACATATTGATAATGAACAGTCTACCTGTAAAAAACATTTTGTACTTCATTTTCATACATCTTTTCAATGTTTCTCCTGACCTTTTCTCAAAATCATGGCCATATATGCCCTTCACTTAAAAAATGTGGGGCAAAAACCACACACTAACTTCCTACATTATATAGTACTCTTAAATCAGGTAGACTTTAGGCTTCTCTTTATCTTTATTTGTCTGTCAGTCTGATTGTCTCTCTCTCTCTCTCTCTCTCTCTCTCTCTCTCTCTCTCTCTCTCTCTCTCTCTCTCTCTTTCTCTCTCTTTCTCTTTTTCTTTCATTTTCTCCTTTCCTTCTTCCTCTCACTATTCCCCTCCTTCCCCTTGCCCAGTTAGTAAAATATATTTAAGCAGCAATGAGTCTGGTTAAGAGTCAGCTTAGTCCTAGTAGATTAATTTCTTTGGAATTCCCCCATTTCCCAAAGCCAATCAAAAATATTCATTTCAGTATATGGTTAGTAGACCAGAGTCAGTTATGTAAAGTCTGTGCTTGTTCCCAAGTCCATGTGGGAATTGCATTGGTTGGGCACATTGTACATGTTCAGAGCAGCTGGCATCCTTGGCCAGTCTTCCATGATACACACACACAAACACATTTTCCATATTTATATGTACATGGAAATGTATGTTTATATGTATATATGTTTGTAGTTCTCTATCATATCTCTCTCTCTACTTATAAAATTAAGGAATATTGTTTAAAGATGTATTAAAGAATAATGATAAAGATGCAGCTAGATGGTGCAATGGCTAGAGTACCAGCAATGAAATCAGGAGGACCTGAGTTCAAATTTAGCCTCAGCCACTTATCACTTCAAAGCTGTCTGACCCTAGGCAAGTCACTTAATCCCATCAACTAAATAATATAATAATAATAATGATAAAACTTATTTCTCAATATTTCATATTAGATACTTTATTTTTTTTTAATTTCCAGATAAAAAATAAAATGTCTTAATTAAGGCTCCAATGACTGACCACACATCACAATGCTTTTTCTTATTAATTAAATTATTTAGCCTTGAAATGCAGAGGCCCTAACACAAAAATAATAACCACAATTAAAATAATATATTACCTTATGTTTTATAAAACATTTTTCTCCTAATCATTATGAAGTAACTTGTGAAGATATTTACTACTACTGCTGTTCACACTACTACTACAATTTTATTACTATTACTACTACTACTTCAATTTTTAGAGTACCTTAAAGTTTTCTGATTGCTCTAAGTATACAATCTCATTTGTTCATCTCAACAATTTTGTGACTTAGATGCCATTAATATAATACTCATTTGTCAGGTATGGAAACAAAAGCTGGTAATTATTTCATGATTAGTCCAGAGTCACTGAGCTAGTAAGTAACCAAAAAAAAATTAAACTTAGGTCTTTCTGTATCCAAATCAAAAACTCTATCCACTGTACAATCTAGCAGCCTCATTGTATTATTAACCTAATTTACAAATGAAGAAACAGAGGTTTTGAAAAGACACTGACTTGTCTAAGAGCCTGTAGTCAATCAGTAGTAGTAGCACACCTTGGCTTATGGTGCTCTGATTTCAAGTCAAGGCAACTTTCCTCTGTACTGTAGTTCTATATAACTTTAGTTTAAAGTTCTAAGATTTGATCATTCAATCAATCCATCAGTTAATACAGTTTTATTCAATAGTTATATTAAACAATATTTCTTAATTTTATAAGTAGTTAGAGATAGATGATAGAGAGCTACATATGTATATACATATAAACATACATATCCATGTACATATAATATATATATATATTTTCATATATATATACATATATATATTTAACCATATCTCTAATATGCTATATCCCTTGCTATATCCTTTGTACTCAAAAAGAATCAAAATAACATCATTATATTGGGATCAAGATACAGTATCTAACTATGGCTGACCAGAACAATATGAGCTCAAAAATTCTACCATACGAATGATAAGTTCACATATACATTTTGAATGGAGATTTCTCTACATTTGTAACTCTCACATTTCTTTTGTGCTACTACAATTCTGCTCTGCATACATCTTCACTGTTGTGGGTATATTAGACAGGATGGTCCTGGGCTAGTGTCTCCTATATCTCAAATCAATTCCAAAGTTCTTCAGAGGGACCTTGACAGTGTCCTTGTATCACTTCTTCTGACCTCCATATAAGTACTTGCCTTGTGTGAGGTCTCAGAAATAGAACCAGCCTATCAAAACTGTATTCTCTGAATTAGAGTTTAAGTGCTTGGTAATTCGGCTTATGTAAGGATCTCAATATCTGATATATTATCTTACCAAGTTATCTCAGAATATTCCTAAAACAATTCAGATGGAAGCAATTCAACTTTGCTGGTAAGGCTTCACAAAAATAAAATAATGAAAATAAAAAATAAAACATATAAGACTCCATAGACCTCCAGTTTGGTGAACAGTCTAATACTTTTTTTCTATTGCTTTCCTTCACAACCTCCCAAATACTGAGCTGGCTCTGGCAATTTGTGTATTAATCTTATCATCTATGTGTACAACAAAAGAAAGTTTTCTTCTAAAGCAAGTGAACACATTTTCTCTCTTTGCTATAACAAGTGATTTCATATATGGAAGGTGTAATACTGATTAGAGGAGAACCTCTGTTTTCTTGATGTTGATTGTCAAGACAAATTATCATAAGTAGCTGAGAAATGATCCATATCCTGGTGCTTCTCAGCCTTGGAGGCTACACTGAATCCATCATTATTTGCCAGTGAAAAGTCATGCACCAACTTTCCCTCCACTTTAGTCTTAGTTTGTAACCTTTTAAAGTTAAATAATTTACCATCTCTGTGGTTATTGATCTTGATATTGTTTTTAATCTAATTGAAGATACATGACACCATTACTGAAAAATATGCTAAAGAACATGGGAGCAAACACAACCCTGCTTCATTCTTTTGGTGACTGTGAAAGAATGAGAGAATCATCCATTATTTAGAATCTGTGCAAGCATACCATTGTGGAGCTGGCAACAATACTGTCCAACTTCTCCAGGCAACCAAATTTTTCCATTATCTGCCACAAGCCCTCACAACTGACAGTATGAAAGGTCTTCATCAGATTGATGAACGTTTTGTACAAAACTCTATTCTGCTCCTGGAATTTTTCTTTGGAGTTACTGGACAGCAAACTAACTAATTCTCAGAAGTACTGTCTCTCAGGATAGCTATTGTCTGGGTGGAGGATCGGCCAATTAAGGAGGTTTCTGACAAGAATCTCAACAATGATTACAAGAGAGACATCCATTGTAGGACATTTTATAGTGATAGACAATAGATGCATCCTTAAATTCCTGCACATTAACATCATCTTGAAATATAACCTAGATGATTTCAGTCCAACTGTGTACACAAATGCTATAAGTAAAATGATCTCTGTATATAGAGACTGCATTCTATTTGTAGAAACAAGAACATATATAAAAATATACAGAATAAATGAAAAGGCAATTAAATACAAAACAGCTGATTACAAATAAGGTTGAGAAAGAGAGGACAAGCATTTGAGGGTGCCAGAAAAATTTTCCCCCAAAAAGTGGTACTTTTGATGCATCTTACATTAAGAACATGATACAGAAATGGGAGGAAGTACCTTAGACATGGGACAAAGTTAGTGCAAAGATACAGAGGTGGAAAGGAAAGAACTATTATTGCTAGGGACTGTGCTCAGTGTGATTTCATTTAATGCAGGGTAAATGGAGTATTATATATGATGAGGAAAAAGGGAAAATATGGCAGACTGCACTACAAAATGAATAAAAAGCAATACACATAAGTTGAAATTTAATTTTAAAATTATAAGATGAAATAGGAGAATATATTGATTCCTAGAAGTGACAAGGGAACTAGAGGCCATAGTTTATTTTGTAGGCAACAATATAGTAAGATTTATGCTTAAGGAAAGTTATTTTGAAATAAATGTAAAGCATGGATTTTAGGGAGAGACCTGAGACAAGGAGATCACTTAGGAGGATTGTTGCATTATTTAAAGAAAAAATAATAATTTTCTGGAGTTATATGGTAGCTATATGAATAGAGAAAAAAAGATGGAAGGCATGTTTTGTGCTCAAACAAGAACTGGAAACATTAGATTATATGTGAAGGAAAATGATGAATCAAGGGTAATTTTGACATTAATAGAAAGAGAACATTTGGAAAGGATATAAGTTTTCTGGAAAGCATAACTAGTTCTATTTGGGACAAGTTGAGTGTGAAATATTTCTTGAACATTCTGATTTAAATAACCAATAGACAATTGTTCATGAAAAGAGACTGAAACTTAGGCAAAAGATAAAGATTTATGAGTCATTGACATAGAAATCATTGTTAAATTCAAGGAGCAGAGTAAATAACTGCATATGAAGAGAGGGCACAGGACTAAGCCCTAGGAAAAATCTGTAGTTTGTAAGAATAATAATGATGAGCCAACAAAGAATAGTAAAAATCAAAAAAAAAAAAAAAAAAAGAATAGGAGATGAAAGAAAAAGGAAAATAGAAAGATTCAACTCTTCATTTTTCAAAAAAGATACTGTGGTCCTAAGAGATTTTTGAAATGCTACCCAGGTCATACCACTAACAAGTACTATAGAAGGTATTCAGACACAAATCTTTTAACGCAGTAAAATTTTTATTGTTTTTATTTGTTGCCCATTTACGTTACTTACACTACATCTCTGTGACTTTTAATGGAGTGTAGACTATGGAAAAGTATAATGAATGATCTGTGGGGAAAAGATAGATCATAATCATTAAGGTAGAATATTCATAAAGAACAGTAAAAACAAAGTTATTTTGGTTCCCCAATTGATAAATGTTCAAAAGATATGAATAGAAATTTTTCAGATGAAAAATTTAAAAGCATGTATAGACTTATGAAAAAATACTCTAAATCATTATTGATTAGAAAAATGCTAAATAAAATAACTCTGAGGTGGCACCTCATATTTATCAGATTGGCTAAGAATATGGGAAAAGATATGACATATGTTAAGAATGTAGGAAAACTGGGACACTAATGTATTGTTGGTGAAAGAAGGAAAGAGCTATATGTATACCATTTGATCCTACTACTGTAGTATCCCAAATACATCAAATAAAAGGCAAATAATCCAAACGTGCAAAAATGTTTTTAGCAGCCATTTTTGTAGTGGCATGGAATTGGAGACTGAGTAGATGTCCATCAATTGGGGATTTGCTAAATAAGTTATGGTATATGAAAGTAATGTAATACTATTGTTCTACAAAAATGATGAATAGGTTGATTTTAGAAAGGCTTGGAAAGATTTACATGAACTGATGCTGAATGAAGCAAGCAGAACCAGAAAAACATTGTATATAGCAACAAAATAATTATTCAATGTTCAACTGCTAAATTTGGATTTTTTCAGTGGTTCAGTGAGCCAAGGCAATCCCAATAAACTTTGGGTGGAAAATGCCATCCACATCCAGAGAGAGCAGAATGGAGACAGACTAAATGTAGATCAATACACACTATTTTTCATCTTCTTTTTTTTTCCCTCATTTTTTCCCTTTTGTTCTAATTTTTTACTACTAATAAGATTCACATAGAAATATGTAAAAATGAATGTATATGTAAAACAAGAATAGTTTTTCATGTAATTGGTGAAAATGATAATGATAATAATAATAATAGTAATAATAATAGTCATTTAGGAAAAAGTCACTCAATTCCAGCTGAAGGATCTTCTTGAAGGAGTTTTTAAAAGAGCTTTGAACTATAGTGATTGAATTAAAATCTCCAACCAATAAAATAAATTCAAGAATGTTTTAATTGATTTTAAAACATTATCACTATTAATTGAATTTCCCCAAAATCCATACATGATATATTTGGATGCAGATACATTAATAGCATCTACACATCTGGGTGTATATATGTATTTTATATCTATAGCTATCTACCTAGATAGATAGATAAATATGTATGTTTGTTTATCTGCCTTTGGGGAAGGTTAGATTCTAGTTTGACTCAGATGTGACTATTAAACAATTACGAGACAAGCAGACAAACAGTAAGCTAGACATCTAAGCTTTGCTGGGAGAGAGGAACATCCCTGATTAAAACAACAACAACAAACAAACAAACACAAAAACTTAATTATTGTGTTCTGGTTGTTGAAGGGGGGTGGTAGAACCAATTCAAGAAAATTTTATTAAAAGCAAAGAGTTAAAAGTACATAAATTGCAGATGGTGAAATCTAATGCTAGTACCCAAAGTTGAATAATGAAAATATTCAGTTAGAAATATCAGACCAAGATCAATAATCTTTAGGGGAAATCAAAAGCCATTATTAGGCCAGAATTCACACAAGTGCTATTAGGAAGTGTTTTAGTTCCAAAAGACTGATGTCAAAAAGCTTCTTTAACATCCAACTGCCAGGCACTGATATTGCTCTCACAGTCACAAAGATCACCATATACAAAATAAGAAATAACACCCAAACTAAATAAGCTTCTCTCAAATACAATTTTTTTATTATAACTTTTTATTTACAAGAGATATGCATGGGTAATTTTTCAGCATTGACAACTGCAAAACCTTTTGTTCCAGTTTTTCCCTCCTTCCCTTCACCCCCTCCACCAGATGGCAGGTGGACCAATACATGTTAAAGATTTTAAAGTTTAAATTAAATACAATATATGTATACATGTCCACACAGTTATTTTGTTGTACAAAAAGAATCGGATGATGAAATAGTGTACAATGAACCTGTGAAGGAAATCAAAAATGAAGATGGAAAAAATAGAAGGATTGGGAATTTCTGAAGTGGTGTATACTTGTTTCCCAGAGTTCTTTCACTGGGTGTAGCTGGTTCAGTTCATTACTGCACAATTGGAACTGATTTGGTTCATCTCATTGTTGAAGAGCACCACATTCAGCAAAATTGATCATATTGTTGTTGAAACATATAATAATCTCCAAGTCCTGCTCATTTCACTCAGCATCAGTTCATATAAGTCTCTCCAGGCCTTTCTGAAATTATCCTTCTGGTCATTTCTTACAAAACAATAATATTCCATAATATTCATATACCACAATTTATTCAGCCATTGTCCGATTGACGGGCATCCACTCAGTTTCCAATTTCAGGCCACTACAAAGAGGGCTGCCACAAACAATGCATCAGTGTCTCTGTTTTCCCACATCACCTCCAACATTCTTCATTATCTTTTCTTGTCATTCTAGCCAATATGACAAATGTGTAGTGCTATCTCAGAGTTGTCCCTTCTAATTTTGTCTGCATTAGTTTTGTTTGTACAAAAACTTTTCAATATAATATAATCAAAAATTTCTCTTTTTTGTGATCAATAATGATTTCTAGTTCTTCTTAGCTCATAAATTCCTTCTTCTTCCACAGGTCTGAGAGGTAAACTATCGTACGTTCTTCTAAATTATTTATAATCTCATTCTTCATGCCTAGGTCATGAACTTTTTGACCTTATCTTGGTGTACGGTGTTAAGTATGAGTCAATGCCTAGTTCAGCTTCTTTTGAGTCCTGTGGTTGGAAATCAAAATTTTTGTTTAGTTCTGGCTTTTTCCTTAGAAAAAAATAGAATTCATGTGTTTCATTTAATGTCCATCTTCTCCCCGAAGAAAATGCTCAGCTTAGCTGGGTAGTTTGTTCTTGGCTGCATTCCAAACTCTTTTGCCTTTTGGAATATCAGATTCCAGGCCCTTTGATCTTTTAATGTGGAAGCAGTTAGATCTTGAATGATCCTTATTGTGGCTTTTCTGTATTTTAATTTTTTTTTCTTCTGGCTGCTTGTAATATTTTTCCTTAGTCTGATAGTTCTGAAATTTAGCCACAATATTCATTGGACTTTTTATTTTAGAGTCTTTTCTAGAAGGTTCGATGAAATCTCTCAAGGCCTATTTTACCTTCTGATTCTATTACATCTGGGTAGTTCTCTTTGATGATTTCCTGTAAAAGAGTGTCTAGGCTCTTTTTTTCCTCATAATTTTCAGAAAGTCCAAAAATCCTCAGATTATCTCTAGTAGATCTATTTTCCAGGTCTACTGTTTTTCCAAGTAGATATTTACCATTTTTTCTAATTTTTCATTTTTTTTGGTTTTGCTTAATTAATTATTTTTTATTTTATAATTAGAATTTTTTGACAGTATATATGCATGAGTAATTTTTTTATAACATTATCCCTTGTATTCATTTTTCCAAATTATCCCCTCCCTCCCTCTACTCCCTCTCCTAGATGACAGGCAATCCCATAGATTTTACATGTGTTATATTATAACCTAGATACAATATATGTGTGTAAATTCAATTTTCTTATTGCACATTAAGTATTAGATTCTGAAGGTATAAGTAACCTGGGTAGATAGACAGTAGTACTAACAATTTACATTCACTTCCCAGTGTTCCTTCTCTGGGTGTAGTTGTTTCTGTCCATCATTGATCAACTGGAAGTGAGTTGGATCTTCTTTATGTTGAAGATATCCACTTCCATCAGAATATATCTTCATACAACATTGAAGTGTACAGCAATCTTCTGGTTCTATTCGTTTCACTAAGCATCAGTTGATATGTCTTTTCAAACCTCTCTGTATTCCTCCTGCTGGTCATTTCTTACAGAGCAATAATATTACATAACCTTCATATACCATAATTTACCCAACCATTCTCCAATTGATGGACATCCATTCATCTTTCAGTTTCTAGCCCCTACGAAAAGAGCTGCCACAAACATTTTGGCACATACAGGTCCCTTTCCCCTCTTTAGTATTTCTTTGGGATATAAGCCAAATAACAGCAATGCTGGATCAAAGAGTATGCACAGTTTGATAACTTTTTGTGCATATTCCAAATTGCTCTCCTGCTTAATTGATTCTTGATGTCTCAATGAATTATTAATTTCTATGTTTTCAGTTCTGATTTTTTAATGAGTTATTTTCTTCATTCACTTTTTTCACTTCTTTTTATATATGTACCATTGAGTTTTTAAATGAGTTGTTTTGCTCTATGGAATTTTTTTTTCCATTTCACTATTTTTTAATGAGTTATTTTCTTTTTCCAATTCATAAATCCTACTTTCCTGGGAGGTCTTTACCTTTTCTAATTCACAATACAGGAATTTGTTACTCTCTTGCATAGCTTCTCTTTCCTTTCTCCGTTTTTCTTCTAGCTCTCTTTAAGATTTTTTTATAGTTTCTTGTAGGATGGCCTTGTGTGATGGGGTCCAGGTTACAACCCCTTTGCAGGGGTTTTGTCTGGAGACTGACTACTATTAGTGTCCTTGGGGTTGAAAACCTCCTCTCCTATTTGAAAAAATAGGGAGTGAAGGAGTCCTGCCAAATTCCTTTTATGACACAGACATGGTACTGATATCTAAACCAGGTAGGTTGAAAACAGAGAAAGAAAATTATAGACCAATCTCCCCAATGAATACTGATGCTAAGATCTTAATAAAATATTAGCAAAAAGATTACAGCACATCATCCCCAGGATAATACACTATGAGCAAGTGGGATTTATACAAGGAATGCAAGGCTGGTTCAATATTAGAAAAACTATTAGCATAATCAACTATATATGATCATCTCAATAGATGCAGAAAAAGCATTTGACAAAATCCTATATCCATTACTACTAAAAACACTTGACAGTATAGGAATAAATGGACTATTCCTTAAAATAATCAGGTGCATCTATATAAAACCGTCAGTAAATATCATATGTAATGGCGATAAATGGTAAACTTTCCCAGTAAGATCAGGAGTGAAATAAGGTTGCCCACTATCATTATTACTACTCAATATTGTATTAGAAACACTAGACTCTGCAATAAGAGTTGAGAAAGAGATTAAAGGAATTAGAGTAGGTAATGAAGGAACCAAACTATCACTCTTTGCAGATGATATGATGGTATACTTAGAGAATCCCAAAGATTCTGCTAAAAAGCTATTAGAAATAATTCATAAGTTTAGCAAAGTTGCAGGATACAAAATGAAATCCACATAACTCCTCATCATTTTATACATTACCAATAAAATGCAACAGCAAGAGATACAAATAGGAATTCCATTCAAAATAATTGTCAAGAGTATAAAATATCTGGGAATCTATCTACCAAAGGAAAGTCAGGAATTATATCAGCAAAATGACAAAACACTTGCCACTTGTCAGATTTAAATAATTGGAAAATATTAAATGTTGTTGGATAGGATAAGCGAATATCATAAAGATGACAATACTCCCAAAACTAATTTATTTATTTAGTGCTATATCAATCAGATGCCTAAGAAACTATTTTGATGACCTAGAAAAAAACAACAAACATTCATATGAAGAACAAAAGGTCGAGAATTTCAAGGGAATTAATGGAAAAAAAAATCAAATGAAGGTGGCCTAGCTGTGCCTGATCTAAAACTATATTATAAAGCAGCAGTCACCAAAACCATTTTGTATTGGCTAAGCAAGTGACGAGCTGATCAGTGGAATATGTTAGGTTCACAGGACAAAATAGTGAATAACTATAGCCATCTAGTGTTTGACAAACCCAAAGATCCCAACTTTTGGGATAAGAATTCATTATTTGACAAAATCTGCTGGGAAAGCTGGAAATTAGTATGGCAGAAATTAGGCATGGACCCACACTTAACACCACATACCAAGATAAGATCAAAATGGATCCATGATTTAGGCATAAAGAATGAGATCATAAATAAATTAGAGGAACATAGGATAGTTTACCTCTCAGACTTGTGGAGAAGGAAGGAATTTGTGACAAAAGGAGAAGTAGAGATTATTATGATCACAAAAGAGAAAATTTTGAGTACATCAAATTGAAAAGCTTTTGTACAAAAAAAACTAATACAAACAGGATTAGAAGTGAAGTAACAAACTGGGAAAATATTTTTACAGTTAAAGGTTCTGACAAAGGTCTCATCTCCAACATATATAGAAAAATTACTCTAATTTATAAGAAATCAAGCCATTCTCCAATTGATAAATGGTCAAAGGATATGAACAGACAATTTTCAGAGGATGAAATTGAAACTATTCCCACTCATATGAAAGAGTGTTCCAAATCACTATTCATCAGAGAAATGCTAATTAAGATAACTCTGAGATACCACTACACATCTGTCAGATTGGCTAAGATGACAGGAACAAATAATGATGAATGTTGGAGGGGATGTGGGAAAACTGGGACACTGATGCATTGTTGGTGGAGTTGTGAAAGAATCCAGCCATTCTGGAGAGCAATCTGGAATTATCGCAAAAAAAGTTATTAAACTGTGCATACCCTTTGATCCAGCAGTCCTGCTATTGGGCTTATATCCCAAAGAAATACTAAAGAAGGGAAAGGGACCTGTATGTGCCAAAATGTTTGTGGCAGCCCTTTTTGTAGTGGCTAGAAACTGGAAAATGAATGGATGCCCATCAATTGGAGAATGGTATATTCTATGGTATATGAATGTTAGGGAATATTACTGTTTTGTAAGAAATGACCAGCAGGATGAATACAGAGAGGCTTGGAGAGACCTACATGAACTGACGCTGAGAGAAATGAGCAGAACCAGGAGATCATTATACACTTCAACAATGATACTGTATGAGGATGTATTCTGATGGAAGTGGATATCTTCAACAAAGAGAAGATCTAATTCAGATCCAATTGATGGACCGAATCAACCATACCTAGGAAGGAACACTGGGAAACGAGTGTAAAATGTTGGCTTTTTGGTTTTTTCTTGCTACCCAGGTTATTTTTACCTCCTTAATTCAATTCTTCCCGTGCCAAAAAAAAAAAAATAAATTGGTTCTTCACACATGTATTGTATCTAGGATATACTATAACATATTTAACATGTATGAGAATGCCTGCCATCTACGGGAAGGGGTGGAGGGAAGGAGGGAAAAATTCAGAACAGAAGGGAGTGCAAAGAATATTGTAAAATATTAACTATGCATATGTACTGTCAAAAAAATGATAAAATAATGAAAACAAGAAATATAAAAAAGAATATATGCTCCTTAAAAAAAAGAAAGAAAGAAAGAAAGAAAGAAAGAAAGAAAGAAAGAAAGAAAGAAAGAAAGAAAGAAAGAAAGAAAGAAAGAAAGAAAGAAAGAAAACATGCTCTCTTTCTGAATAGAAGCTATCAGTAGTGCTTTTTTACTCATTTTTCAAAGCCTTTAGGGTCTCTCTTCAGGGTAAGGTGGTTACCAGCTTCCTCTGCAGATCAGGGATAGGTATATGGCCAGTAACTATTCTGCAAACAGGCTGCAAAGAGACAAAGCTGTGGAGCGCTCTGTGAAAAGCTTTGAACCAGAAGTGACTCAGGCCTAGGTAGGAAAGATAGAGCAGAGGAAGTGCCCTGCAAAGAGCTCCACTGTAAAGATTAGTGACTGCCCTGGGACTAAAGGTGGAGCAGCAAAAGTGTCACTGCTCTAGGCATAAGTCTGCTTTGGGTATTAGCAGTTGACCTGCCCCACAGGGCACCAGAAATCTCTCTGCCCTGAGGAGCACAGATATGCTGCTGAAGTTCTATTGCCCCAGGCTGAGCCCCCCAATGTGCAGATTAGAGGCTGCCCCTGGCTGTACCCCTCTGCTTTGTGGATTTTTGACTGCCCTGGTTCCCCCATGCTGCAGAATGAGGCTGCACAGCTCTTTTGTGGTCTGTTCTGAATCACTTACTTCTGATTTTGGGTGGGTATAGCCAGATCCTTTTAGGTTCTGGTGTTTTTTAGAGTACGCTATACCTTTGTCTTTAATTTCTGTACTCATGTACTGCTTTGCAACCAAAGCAGAGCAGCCAACCTGCGGCAGACTCCACCCTACAAATTTTCCAGCCACAGAGACTGCCCCCACCCCAGTCCACTCCATATGCTAGCCTTTCCTATTTCCCTGCTTGAACTGGTCTGCTCCTGCTGCTCAGGTGAAAACTTTTCTCGTGATCTTCCAGATTATCTTTGGCTGGTAAATTGTTGTACTTCTATATCTTCGTGAATTTTACTAGTCAAGCACTATTTTTGAGGCTGATTTTAATAATTAGTAATGAGGGTATAAGAGGAGCTTAGAAAGTTGCATGTGCCTTCTCCACCATCTTGGCTCTGCTCAAATACAGTTTTAAAAAGAATTGCCAGAAGAATTTTATTTCATAAGAAGGGAAAGTAGCCCACTGATTTTTTTATTAACTAAAAATTCATTACCAATTATTTAGCCAAAGCAATCATGATAATTGGTCACCTGAATGTTGTCTCTGAAATAATATAGTAATATGGATAAGAACTCATGCAAAGGTCAAAGAACTCATTCTGGAAATTGAATTACTTTCAATAGACTTCGGGAAAAGTAAAGTTTCTGGGAACTTGTTTTGAAAGTTCACAAAATGTGTATAAAATGTATGGACTTAGTTGAGTCAAAAATTCTATCAATTTTCAAAAATTATATTTTCCATTTGTATTTTACCAAATGAATTTTGATGAAAGTCTTAAATATATCTCTTACATTTTCCTAAGGCACAAATCTAAAATCTTCACATTATCATTCTATTAAAATCACTTCATTTGTTGAGAAGTTCAGAAAGGTATAAGGTGTTTTGAAATTTAATTTAACATGCAATGCTCCTGTTAGATAAAACCTTAGAGGTCACTAAATTCAGTACATTCTCAGACAGAAATTCCCTTTACACATTTGTAAGTAAATAGCTTTGCAGCTTCAATAACATTCTTAATTCATTTCACTCCAATAATTTTTAAAACAATATTATTAATATCTTTTGTTTTTTATACCTTCTAATTTTCCCCAAGTATCTCTCTGTCTCTTTATTGCTCCTCCCTGAGTCTCATCCCATGTAAGATAAAGTAAAAGACATAAACAAAATAATGGCTCCCATTTATATAGCAATTTAATGTTTCCAAAGCACTTTAAAAATATTTCATTTTGGCAGCTGGAATTCTACATAGTCAACAATGAGTCCCCTCCTTTAGAAGACTGAAGAGGAGGGAACAGATGAAAAATGCAAGTTACCTTCCTTCCCAACTTCTCCAACCTTTGTTCCATTAAAAATTTTTCTATCAGCATTCTTCTGGGTAAAAAATATTTGATTCTGAGTTGGTTTAGAATCCTTGCCAAAGGTTCTTTCATTGATTACAATTGAGCAAGAGTTCCCAATATGACTCATCCATAGTCACCATTTAAGATGTCTTCAAAATGTTCATCACTTTTATCCATCACTAAATTTTTGGAACTTGTCTTTTATGTTTTTTAAGATGTGCCAGAGACATATTTTTGCACTGAACTTTAAAAAAAATTTAAAACAGGACTTCCGGCCAATATGGAGGTGTAGAGGCAGACAGATGCTTGAGTTCCATGTTTTCTCTCAGGACTTTCTTCATGACAAGCCTCGGAGTTAAAGCTTGACCTGAAAAGAAACCCACAAATAATCACCAACAGAAAACATCCTTGAAATTCACCAGAGAAGGTCTGTGTTTGCTTGATGGAGGGTTGAACAGACTAGGCTCAGACTGAGGGCAAGCAGGGAGAGGGAGACAGGCAGCTCACACAATCTGGACCTGAGGGGGGGAGGGGTACAATTGCTTCCCTTTCTGTGAAAAGACTTTTACCCAGTGTGGATACTCCATCTTGGCAGCAAGCCAGGAGCAGCTGAGAGGGTGTAAACAACAGAGAGGGTGTAAACACTGGAGATGAGCAATAAAACCCCGGAAAGCCAGCATCTCTCAAAACCTGGCTACCCCCACCCCCACCCAGAGTGATTCAGTGCATTCTCACACCCTCAGAGCACAGACCCAGCACAGCCATGGCTATCCTGTCTCCTTTAATCTGTAGAGGAAGCCCAGTAACACCATCTAGCCCCATCTTCTCCCAGAAGCAGACCAATAGTTTCTCTTGTCAATTTGTTTCTTTGATTCTGTTCTGACAAAATGAACAAAAAATTTAAAAGGGCTCTAACCATTGACAGCTTCTGTATGGAGAGATAGCAGACTTCAAATACTGAAGACACTAAAAGCAGATTGTCCCCAGAGGAATCTCCTAAGGGGGGTATTAGCTGCTCCTCAATACATAAGAATCTCATAGAGGAAATCAAAAAGGCTCTCACAAGAGAGATAGAAGAGAAATGGGAAAAGGAAAGGGAAGCTTGGAAAGAGAGCCTAGAGAAGTTATCCAGAGTGGATAAAGAGATCAAATCATTGAGATATAAAATTAGTGAATTAGAAAAGGTAAAATACTCCAAGGAAAACAGGATTAGTGAGCTGGATAAAGAAAACAGCTCTCAAAAAAATAAAATGGATAAAATGTAAAAAAAAAGTCCATAGAAGATAAAAACATAATTGGACAATTACAAAAAGATATTTAAAAAGTGAGTGAAGAAAATACATCATTAAAAATTAGACTCGAACAAGTAGAAATGAATGACTCAAGGAGAAACCAAGAAGTAGTCAAGCAAAACCAGAGAAATGAAACAATTGAAAAGAATGTCAAGTACCTTATTGGAAAGACAACAGACCTGGAAAACAGATCCAGGAGAGGCAATTTGAGAATAATCGGACTCCCTGAAAAATATGAGGAAAAAAAGAGCCTGGACACTATTTTCCAGGAAATTATCAAAGAGAGCTGCCTAGACGTTTTGGAAACAGAGGGTAAAATAGACATTGAAAAAATTCATCGATCACCTACTGAAAGGGACCCTAAAATCAAAATGCCAAGAAATATAGTGGCCAAGTTCAAGAAACATCAGATGAAAGAAAAAAATACTGGTAGCTGCTAGAAAAAAAGGAATTCAGATATGGAGGAGCCACAATAAGGATAACCCAGGATCTAGCAGCATCCACATTAAAAGAAAGAAGGGCCTGGAACATGATATTCCGAAAGGCTAAGAAACTTGGTATGCAGCCAAGAATAACTTACCCAGTAAAAATGAGCATCGTTTTCCAGGGAAAAAGATGGACATTTAGCAAAATAAATGAATTTCATCTATTCTTTTTTTTATTATTATTAATTGAAAACAAAGTCACTTTATTATAAATTTTTGACAGTATATATACAAGAGTAATTTTTTTTATAACATTATCCCTTGTAATCATTTTTCCAAATTTTCCCCTCCCTCCCTCCCTCTACTCCCTCCCCTAGATGACAGGCAATCCCATACATTTTACATGTGTTACAGTATGATTTAGATACAATATATGTGTGTAAATCCCATTTTCTTATTGCATATTAAGTATTAGATTCCAAAGGTATAAGTAACCTGGGTAGATAGACAGTAGTGCTAACAATTTACATTCACTTCCCAGTGTTCCTTCTCTGGGTGTAGTCGTTTCTGTTCATCATTGATAAACTGGAAGTGAGTTGGATCTTCTTTATGTTGAAGATATCCACTTCCATCAGAATACATCTTCATACAACATTGAAGTGTACAGCAATGTTCTGGTTCTATTCATTTCACTCAGCATCAGTTGATGTAAGTCTTTCCAAACGTCTCTGTATTCATACGGCTGGTCATTTCTTATAGAGCAGTAATATTCCATAATCTTCATATAGCATAATTTACCCAACCATTCTCTAATTGATGGACATCCATTCTTTTCCAGTTTCTAGCCACTACAAAAAGGGTTGCCACAAACATTTTGGCACATACAGGTCGCTTTCCCTTCTTTAGTATTTCCTTGGGATATAAGCCCAGTAGTAGCACTGCTGGGTCAAAGGGTATGTACATTTTGATAACTTTTTGGGCATAATTCCAGATTGCTTTCCAGAATGGTTGGATTCTTTTACAACTCCACCAACAATGCATCAGTGTCCCAGTTTTCCCACAGCCCTTCCAACATTCATCATTATTTGTTCCTGTCATCTTAGCCAATCTGACAGGTGTGTAGTGGTATCTCAGAGTTGTGTTAATTTGCATTTCTCTGATCAGTTGTGATTTGGAACACTCTTTCATATGAGGGATATAATTTCAATTTCATCATCTGAGAATTGTCTGTTCATATCTTTTGACCATTTTTCAATTGGAGAATGGCTCGATTTCTTATAAATTAGGTTCCGTTTTCTATATATTTTGGAAATGAGACCTTTAGCAGAACCTTTAACTATAAAAATATTTTCCCAATTTGTTACTTCCCTTCTAATCTTGTTTGCATTATTATTGTTTGTACAGAAACTTTTTAATTTGATGTAATCAAAATCTTCTATTTTATGATATCCTCTGGTCATAAATTCCTTCCTCCTTCACAGATCTGAGAGGTAGACTATTCTCTGTTCCTCAAATCTATTTATGATCTCATTCTTTATGACTAAATCATGGACCCATTTTGATCTTATCTTGGTATATGGTGTTAAGTGTGGATCCATATCTAATTTCTGCCATATAATGTCCAGGTTTCCCAACAGTTTTTCCAAATAATGAATTTTTATCCCTAATGTTGGTATCTTTGGGTGTGTCAAAAACTAGATTGCTATAGATGTACCCTTTTTTGTCCTTTTTTAGCTACACATGTACATTAATTTTTAAATACATTTTTTTCATGAATTATGATAGGAGAGAAAAATCACAACAAAAGAAAAAAATCCTGGGAGAGAATAAAAAGAAAAATTAAAAAAAAAGTGAACATACCATGAATTGACTGACATTCAGTCTCCATGGTATTCTCTCTGGATTAAGATAACATTTTCTACCCAAAGACTATTGAGATTCCATTGAATAACTGAAATATTAAGAAAAGTGAAATCTGTCACAGTTGATCATTGCACATTCTTGCACTGTGCATACAATATTCCTGATTCTGCTTGTTTCACTCAGCATCATTTCACACAAATATTTCCAGATCTTTCTAAAACCAGTTGTTTATCATTTTTATAGAATGATATTTTCACATACAATAATTTATTCAGGCATTACCTGATTGTAGAGAATCTATTCATTTTCCAGTTATTTGTCAACAGAAAAATATGTGCTACAAACATTTTTGCACATGCAGGTACTTTTCGCTCTTTTATAATTTCTTTTGAATACAGACACAGTAATGGCACTGCTCTATCAAAGGATACCCAGTTTTATACATCTTTGGGCATAGATCCAAATTGCTATCCAGAATGGGTTGGATCATTTCAGAACTCAACCAGCAATGCATCATTGTATCTTTTAACCCACATTTAACCTTTATTCCACATACTCCAGTATTTATCATTATCATTTCCTGTCATCTTAACCAATCTGAGAGCTGTGAGATGGTACCTGAGAGTTGTTTTAATTTTTATTTCTCTAAGGAATATGATTTAGAGCATTTTTATTTGACTATAGAGCACTTTAATTTATTTTACTGAAAATTGTCTATTAATATCCTTTTATTATATGCCAAGTGGGTATTGACTTTTATTCTTATAACTTCAGCAGAGTTACTTATATAATTTGGAAATAAATCATTTTTCAGAAATATTGGCTGTATTTTACTCCCAGCATTCAGCTTTCCTTCTAATATTGGCCATATTGGTTTTGTTTTCGCAAAATATTTTTGAGGGTGAGTGTGTGTGTGTGTGTGTGTGTACATATATATCCACATACACCATATATGTACATATATATATATCTACACACATAATATAGTACAAAGAAAAAAAGTGAACATAGTCATGAATTGATTTACATTCAGTCTCCATAGTTTTCTGTCTGAATAAATATATTTTCTTTCAAAAGTTTATTGGGATTGCTTTGAATTATCAAACTACTGAAAAGAACCAAATTTCATAATTGATTACTGTACAATGTTGCTACTATTGTGTACAATGTTTTCCTCTTTCTACTTGTTTAGCTTACCATCAATTTGTAGAAATCTGTTCAGGTCTTTCTAAAGTCACTTTGTTCATTTTATATAGAATACATATATATATATATATATATATAATATTTTATTTAAAAAATGGTTTGGTGACTTCTGCTATATAATATAGCTTTAGATCAGGTACACCTAGACCACCTTCATCTGACTTTTTTTTTCATTAGTTCCCTTACAATTCTAGACCTTTTATTCTTCCCTATGACTTTTGTTGTTATTTTTTCTAGGTCATTAAAATACTTTCTTGGGAGTCTGATTGGTATAGCACTAAATAAATAGATTAGTTTGGGGAGTGTTGTCATCTATATTATATTCGCTCAGCCTATCCAAGAGCACTGAATGTGTTTCCAATTATTTAAATCTGACTTTATTTTTGTGGAAAGTGTTTCGTAATTTTGCTCATATAATTCCTGATTTTTCTTTGGTAGATGGATTCCCAGATATTTTATACTCTCAACATTTGTTTGGAATGGAATTTCTCTTTGTATCTCTTGTTGTTGCATTTTATTGGTGATATATAAAAATGCTGAGGATTTTTTGTGGATTTATTTTGCAACCTGCAACTTTGCTAAAGTTCTGAATTATTTCTTTTTAAAATTTTATTTATAAATTTTTGACAGTATATATGCATGAGTAATTTTTTATAACATTATCCCTTGTATTCATTTTTCCAAATTATCCCCTCCCTCCTTTTACTCCCTCCCCTAGATGACAGGCAATCCCATACATTTTACATGTGTTACAATATAACCTAGATACAATATATGTGTGTAAATCCCATTTTCTTGTTGCACATTGAGCATTAGATTCTGAAGGTGTAAGTAACCTGGGTAGATAGACAGTAGTGCTAAAAATTCACATTCACTTCCCAGTGTTCCTTCTCTAGGAGTAGTTGTTTCTGTCCATCATTGATGAACTGGAAGTGAATTGGATCTTCTTTATGTTGAAGATATCCACTTCCATCAGAATACATCTTCATACAACATTGAAGTATACAGCGATCTTCTGGATCTCTGAATTATTTCTAACAGCTTTTTAGCAGAGTTTTTGAGATTCACTAAGTATACCATCATTTCATTTGGAAAGAGTGATAGTTTGATTTCCTCATTTCCTACTCTAATTCCTTAAATCTCTTTCTCAGCTCTTATTGCTGAGGCTAGCGAATTCCATCTATTTTTGATGAAAAAAACAGACCTACACAAAATGTTTGATCTTCAAATACAGAACTCAAGAGATTTCTAAAAAGGTAAAAAGAAATCTTGAGAACTATATTTCTGCCATAAAAATATTTAAAGAACACAAGTATAATTTGTCCTAGAAACTAGAGGTGGAAAGGAAATTATATCATAAAAAAGGGTAAAGTGGTGGTACTACATCCCATGAAGAGGCAAAGGTAGCCTATTATATCTGATCTGAGAGAAAGAAAGGAGGGAGATGAACATAGTGTGTATCAATAGACATATTTGATTTATGGTGAAACTTCTTCCACCTCAATGAAAAGTGAGAGGGAAGGAGTAAGCTAAGGGTAAGGGAATACAGAAATTATGAGGAAAAGGGGTAAAATAAGGGGAGGAATTTAAGGTGGGGGAAGGATACTAAAAATGGAGGGTTGTGAAAAGCAAGTGGTGTTCACAAGTTTAATATGGGTAGGGGGGTAAGAGGGAAGGAAAGGAGAAAAGCTTAAGCAGGGGTTAACAGGATGTAGAATTAATCATTCTAATCATAAATGTGAATGGGGTAAACTCCCTCATAAAGAGGAAGCAGTTAGCAGACTGGCTTAAAATTCAGAATCATACTATATGTTGTTTACAGGAAACACACCTGAAACAGGGTGATGCATTCAAACTAAAAGTAAAAGGGTGGAGCAGAATCTACTATGCATCAGGTAAAGCCAAAAAAGCAGGGGTAGCCATCCTCATCTCAGATCAAGCAAAAACAAAAAAATTGATCTAATTAAAAGAGATAAAGAAGGGCATTATATCCTTTTAAAGGGTAGCAACAATAATGAAAGAGTATCAGTATTAAACATTATGCACCAAGTGGTGCAGCATCTAAATTCTTAAAAGAGAAATTAAGAGAGCTGTAAGAAGAAATAGACAGCAAAATTATAATAGTGGGAGATCTCAACCTTGCACTCTCAGAATTAGATAAATCAAACCACAGAATAAATTAGAATAAAGTCAAAGAGGTAAATAGGATACTACAAAAGTTTGATATGATAGATCTTTGGCGAAAGCTAAATGGAGACAGAAAGGAATATACTTTCTTCTCAGCAGTTCATGGAACCTATACAAAAATTGATCCTATACTAGGGCATAAAAACCTCAAAATCAAATGCAGTAATGCAGAATTAGTAAATGCATCCTTTTCACACCACAATACAATTAAAATTACATTTAATAAAAAGCCAGGGGAAAATAGACCAAAAAAACAATTGGAAACTAAATAATCTTATACTAAAGAATGATTGGGTAAAACAGCAAATCATAGACATAATTAATGACTTCACCCAAGAAAATGACAGTAATGAGACATCATACCAAAATTTGTGGGATATAGCCAAAGCAGTAATAAGGGGAAGTTTTATATCTCTAGAGGCCTACTTGCATAAAATAGAGAAAGAGATGGTCAACCAATTGGGCTTACAACTAAACTTGCTAGAAAAGGAACAAATTAAAAACCCCCAGACAAACACAAAACTTGAAATTCTAAAAATAAAAGGTGAAATTAATAAAATTGAAAGTAAAAAAAAATATTGAATTAATTAATAAAATTAAGAATTGGTTCTATGAAATAACCAACAAAATAGACAAACCCTTAGTAAACCTGATTAAAAAAAAGGAAAGAGAAAAAGCAAATTGTTAGGCTTGAAACTGAAAAGGGAGAACTTACCACTAATGAAGAGGAAATTAGAACCATAAATTGGAGCTACTTTGCTCAACTTTATGCCATTAAATTCAATAACTTAAATTAAATGGAAGAATACCTTCAAAAATATAGCTTGCCCAGATTAACAAAGGAAGAAGTAAATAATCTAAATAGTCCCATCTCAGAAAAAGAAATAGAACAAGCTATTAATCAACTCCCTAAGAAAAAATCCCAAGGAACAGATGGATTTACATGTGAATTCTGCCAAATACTTAAAGAACAACTAACTCCAATGCTATATAAACTATTTGAAAAAATGGGGATTGAAGGAGTCCTACCAAATTTCTTTTATGACACAGACACGGTACTGATACCTAAACCAAGTCGATTGAAAACTGAGAAAGAAAACTATAGACCAATCTCCTTAATGAATATTGATGCTAAAATCTTAAATAAGATATTACCAAAAATACTTCAGAATATCATCCTCAGGATAATACACTATGATCAAGTAGGATTTATACCGGCAATGCAGGGCTGATTTAATATTAGGAAAACTATTAGTATAATTAACCATATTAATAATCAAATTAAGAAAAACCATATGATCATCTCAATAGATGCAGAAAAAGCATTGGATAAAATCTAACATCCATTCCTACTAAAAACGCTTGAGAGTATAGGAATAAATGGACTATTCCTTAAAATAATAATGAGTATATATTTAAAACCATCAGTAAACATTATATATAATGGTAATAAACTGGAACCTTTCTCTGTAAGATCAGGAGTGAAACAAGATTGCCCATTATCACCATTACTATTCAATAGAGTACTAGAAACTCTAGCCTCAGTAAAGAGATTCAAGGAATTAGAGTAGGAAATGAGGAAATTAAACAATCACTCTTTGCAGATGACATGATGGTATACTTAGAGAACCCCAAAGACTGCTAAAAAGCTATTAGAAATAATTTGGAACTTTTGCAAAGTGGCAGGATACAAAATAAATCCACATAAATCCTCAGCATTTTTATATATTATCAACACAATCCAACAGCAAGAGATACAAAGAGAAATTCCATTCAAAATAATGGTCGATAGTAAAAAAATATTTGGGAATATATCTACCAAAGGAAAGTCAGGAATTATATAAGCAAAATTATGAAACACTTGCCAAAAAATAAAGTCCGATTTAAATAATTGAAAAGATATTGGGGCGGAGCCAAGATGGCGGAGAAGAAACACACGACTCAGTGAACGTCCTCACTCCCTCACAACCAATTAGATAAATTAAGTCTAAAAATTAGCTCAGGACTGATAGATACCACAAGGACTGGAAGCACCACTTACCAGCTGAAGAGAATCTGGAGTTTCAACAGGAAAGGTCAGTTCTCAGGGGAGGAATAAGAAAGACCAGCACAGACGGTGGGGTAGGGGCACACTGCGCCCATTGCGCTGGGAAGGGCTCTGGGATCAGAGAAGCCACTGAGGTAAAGGAATCTGGCACAGGCTGTTAGCTCTTCTCTGCTAATTATTTAGCAGTTCAGAAGAGAAAGCCAAAATATTTTAAAACTCAGATTAGATTTTCCCCGGACCCTGGGGGTGACTCAGTAGACTCGGCACCAGGGGGTGTGGCCTCAGCTACCACCTGAGAATAGTTAAGAGATTGACAAGTGGGTGGATACGGCCCAAGGCAACACACACGGCCTAGCTTAGCTGGAGGGAGTGGAACTCAGCTCCAGGAAGTCCCAGAGAAGCGGAACCTTTGAACTAGGGACCGCGGTTTCTGGCAGACACTTCCAGTTTGAGCGCAGGGGCTTCTCACGTCACCTGCTGCAGACATCCACTCCCCACCCGGACACATAGGCTGGGCTTCGTGCTGTCTTCACTATTCTACGCCCTCGAAGCACAGCAGTGCTAATCACCTCTGAGGCACTTCCAGGGAGGGGGTGGGGAACTCTCTCCCAGAGCTCTCTCTTAGCTCGGGCTCAGGAGCCGCTGCATCCATCCGGTCTGGGAGGAAGCTGGTAAAGAAGTAAATAATTTCCTACCCCAGAGACAGACCCCAAAAGATTTTTTTTAAGTATGAGCAAAAAAGCTAGAAAAACTATAGATTCCTTCTACACAGAGAAAGAGCGGGTGTCCAACCCCGAGGAAGTTGACAACAGAGAGTCAGCAGACAACAACCTAAAGGGGAACGATTCCTGCCCCCCATCACATAACTCTCTCCTAGAAGAAGCTCTTAAAAAATTGAGGGAGATCGAAGAAAAATGGGGAAAAGAAAGGGAAGTTATGATAGAGAATAACAACGTCCTGAAATTGGAGTTGGAAAAAATAAAGAATTCACAGGACATGCAGGGAAACAAAATTAGTGAATTAGAAAAGGTTAAAAAAACACAGGAAAGTAGGATTTCTGAATTGGAAAAGATAAAAAAGTCTCAAGAAAATAGAATTTCTGAATTGGAAAAAGAAAATAATTCTCAAAAAAAAAAATTAAGGAAATGGAAAAAAACTCAATAGAGCAAAATAATTCATTTAAAAACGAAATTGGGCATTTACAAAAAGAACTAAAAACTGTGAAAGAAGAAAATAACTCCTTAAAAGTCAGGATGGAACAAATAGAAATGAATGATTCACAGAGAACCCAAGAATCAGTCAAACAAAACAAAAAAAATGAGAAGCTGGAGAACAACGTCAAATACTTACTGGGAAAATCTATAGACCTGGAAAATAGATCTAGGAGAGATAATCTGCGGATTATTGGACTTCCAGAAAACTATGACCAAAAAAAGAGCCTAGATTCTATTTTACAGGAAATTATCAAAGAGAACTGTCCAGAGATAATAGAAACAGAAGGGAAAGTAGATGTGGAAAGAATTCATCGAACTCCTTCTGAAATAGACCCTAAAAAAAGAACACCACGGAATATTGTGGCTAAGCTGCAGAATCACCACACAAAGGAGAAAATCCTGCAAGCAGCTAGAAAAAAACAATTTAAATACCAAGGTGCCACAATAAGGGTCACCCAAGATCTGGCTGCCTCCACATTAAAAGATAGAAGGGCCTGGAACCTGATATTCCGAAAGGCAAAAGATCAAGGACTGCAACCAAGAATGAACTACCCAGCTAAGTTTAGCATCTTTTTCCATGGAAGAAGATGGTCATTCAATGAAACAGAGGAATTCTATATGTTTCTAAGAAAAAAACCAGACTTAAACAAAAAATTTGATCTACATCCACAAGACTGAAGAGAAACAGAAAAAGGTACACAGAACCCTTGAGAACTGTAACTCTGTTGTGGGTATATAAAAAATACTCAAGGATAATTTGATTTTACTGATATAAAAGAAAAAAAGGGGGGTGTGGTAAAGGGAAGGAGGTCGGTTCAGAAAAAGGGGAAGGAGTGATAAAAAGAGGGAAACTACATCCCAGGAAGAGACATAGAAAATACACCATATCTGAGGGAACTTAGTGAGGGGGAGAATCATTGTGTGAATCTTACTCTCATCAGAAGAGGCTCAAAGAGTAAATAATTAACATATTTGTTTTTCAGAGAATTTTCTCTCACCTCATTAAAAGGGGGGAGAGGAAAAGGGGAAAGGAAAAGGAGAATAAGTGAAGGGACTTGGAGGGAGGGGGGAGGGATCCTAAAAAAAAAAAAAAAAAAAGAGGGAGGGTTGCGCGTCACAAGGGGGGGTCTGTAAATTAAATATCGGGGAAGGGGTTCGGGGGGTCAAGGGAAAAAAGTATAATCTGGGGATAATACGATGGCAGGAAACACAGAATTAGTAATTTTAACTGTAAATGTAAATGGGATGAACGATCCCATCAAACGGAGACGGATAGCAGATTGGATCAAAAAGCAGAACCCTACAATATGTTGCCTACAGGAAACACACTTAAAGCAGGGAGATACATACAGAGTAAAGGTAAAAGGTTGGAACAGAGCCTATTATGCTTCAGGTAAAGCCAAAAAAGCAGGGGTAGCTATCCTTATCTCAGATCAAGCAAAAGCAGAAGTAGATCTCGTTAAAAAAGATAAGGACGGAAACTATATCCTGCTGAAAGGTAGCATAAATAATGAAGCCATATCAATACTAAACATATATGCACCAAGTGGTATAGCATCTAACTTCCTAAAGGAAAAGTTAAGAGAGTTGCAAGAAGAAATAGACAGTAAAACTATAACAGTAGGAGATCTCAACCTTGCACTCTCAGATTTAGACAAATCAAACCACAAAACAAACAAGAAAGAAATTTAAAAAGTAAATAGAACATTAGAAAAACTAGGTATGACAGACCTTTGGAGAAAACTGAATGGCAATAGGAAGGAGTATACTTTCTTCTCAGCAGTTCATGGATCCTATACAAAAATTGACCATATATTAGGACATAAAGATCTCAAAATTAAATGTAGGAAGGCAGAAATAATAAATGCCTTCTTCTCAGACCACAATGCAATAAAAGCTACATTCAGTAAAAAGTTAGGGATAAATAGACCAAAAAGTAATTGGAAACTGAATAATCTCATCTTAAAGAATGACTGGGTGAAAGAGCAAATTATAGAAACAATAATTTCACCCAAGATAATGACAATGATGAGATATCATACCAAAATCTGTGGGATGCAGCTAAAGCAGTAATAAGGGGAAATTTTATATCTTTAGAGGCTTATTTGAAGAAAATAGAGAAAGATAAGATTAAAGAATTGGGCTTGCCACTTAAAAGGCTAGAAAAAGACCAAATTAAAAACCCCCAACCAAAAATTAAACTTGAAATACAAAAATTAAACGGAGAAATCAATAATATTGAAAGTAAAAAAAAAAAAAAAAAACTATTGAATTAATAAATAAAACCAATAGTTGGTTTTATGAAAAAGCCAATAAAATAGATAAACCTTGGGTAAATCTGATCAGAAAAAAGAAAGAGGAAAATCAAATTGTTAGTCTTATAAATAAAAAGGGGGATCTTCCCACCAATGAAGAGGAAATTACAGAAATAATAAGGAGTTACTTTGCCCAACTTTATGCCAATAAATTTGATAATTTAAGTGAAATGGATGACTTCCTCCAAAAATATAGGCTTCCTAGATTAACAGAGGAGGAGATAAATTGCTTAAATAGTCCCATTTCAGAAAAAGAAATAGAACAAGCTATTAATCAACTCCCCAGGAAAAAATCCCCAGGGCCAGATGGATTCACATGTGAATTCTACCAAACATTTAAAGAACAATTAGCCCCAATGCTATATAAACTATTTGAAAAAATAGGGAATGAAGGAGTCGTACCAAACTCCTTTTATGACACAGACATGGTACTGATACCTAAACCAGGTCGACTGAAAACTGAGAAAGAAAATTATAGACCAATTTCCTTAATGAATATTGATGCTAAAATCTTAAATAAGATATTAGCAAAAAGACTTCAGAAAATCATCCCCAGGATAATACACTATGATCAAGTAGGATTCTTACCAGGAATGCAAGGCTGGTTTAATATTAGGAAAACTATTAGTATAATTGACCATATTAATAATCAAATTAATAAAAACCATATGATCATCTCAATAGATGCAGAAAAAGCATTTGACAAAATCCAACATCCATTCCTACTAAAAACTCTTGAGAGTATAGGAATAAATGGATTATTCCTTAGAATAATCAGGAGCATATATTTAAGATCTTCAGTAAGCATAATTTGCAATAGAAATAAACTGCAACCTTTCCCAGTAAGATCAGGAGTGAAACAAGGTTGCCCACTATCACCATTACTATTCAATATAGTACTAGAAACGCTAGCCTTGGCAATAAGAGCCGAGAAAGAGATTCAAGGAATTAGAGTAGGAAATGAGGAAATTAAACTATCACTCTTTGCAGATGACATGTTGGTATACTTAGAGAACCCCAAAGACTCTGCTAAAAAGCTATTAGAAATAATTCAGAATTTTAGCAAAGTGGCAGGATACAAAATAAATCCACATAAATCCTCAGCATTCTTATATATCACCAACAAAATGCAACAGCAAGAGATACAAAGAGAAATTCCTTTCCAAACAAATGTTGAGAGTATAAAGTATTTGGCAATCCATCTACCAAAGAATAGTCAGGAATTATATGAGAAAAGTTACAAAACACTTGCCACAAAAATAAAGTCAGATTTAAATAATTGGAAAGACATTCAGTGCTCTTGGATAGGCCGAGCGAATATAATATAGATGACAACACTCCCCAAACTAATCTATTTATTTAGTGCTATATCAATCAGACTCCCAAGAAAGTACTTTAATGACCTAGAAAAAATAACAACAAAATTCATATGGAAGAATAAAAGGTCGAGAATTGCAAGGGAACTAATGAAAAAAAACTCAGAGGAAGGTGGTCTAAGTGTACCTGATCTAAAGCTATATTATATAGCAGCAGTCACCAAAACCATTTGGTACTGGCTAAGAAATAGAACGGTAGATCAGTGAAACAGATTAGATACAAAGGACAAAAAAGGGTACATCTATAGCCATCTAATCTTTGACAAACCCAAAGATACCAACATTAGGGACAAAAATTCATTATTCGGAAGAAACTGTTGGGAAAACTGGAAATTAGTATGGCAGAAATTAGATATGGACCCACACTTAACACCATATACCAAGATAAGATCAAGATGGGTCCATGATTTAGGCATAAAGAATGAGATCATAAATAGATTAGAAGAACAGAGAATAGTCTATCTCTCAGACCTGTGGAGGAGGAAGGAATTTATGACCAGAGGAGAATTAGAGATCATTATTGATCACAAAATAGAAGATTTTGATTACATCAAACTAAAAAGTTTCTGTACAAACAATACTAATGCAAACAAGATTAGAAGGGAAGTAACAAATTGGGAAAATATTTTTAAAAGTAAAGGTTCTGTCAAAGGTCTCATTTCCAAAAAATATAGAGAACTGACCCTAATTTATAGAAAACCAAACCACTCTCAAATTGATAAATGGTCAAGGGATATGAACAGACAATTCTCAGATGATGAAATTGAAACTATTTCCACTCATATGAAAGAGTGTTCCAAATCACTACTGATCAGAGAAATGCAAATTAAGACAACTCTGAGATACCACTACACACCTGTCAGATTGGCTAAGATGACAGGAACAAATAATGATGAATGTTGGAGGGGATGTGGGAAAACTGGGACACTGATACATTGTTGGTGGAGTTGTGAAAGAATCCAGCCATTCTGGAGAGCAATCTGGAATTATGCCCAAAATGTTATCCAAAATATTTATACCCTTTGACCCAGCAGTGCTACTCCTAGGCTTATATCCCAAAGAAATACTAAAGAGTGGAAAGGGACCTGTATGTGCCAAAATGTTTGTGGCAGCTCTTTTTGTTGTAGCTAGAAACTGGAAGTTGAATGGATGTCCATCAATTGGAGAATGGTTGGGGTAAATTGTGGTATTGAAGGTTATGGAATATTATTGCTCTGTAAGAAATGACCAGCAGGAGGAATACAGAGAGGCTTGGAGAGACTTAAATCAACTGTTGCTGAGTGAAAATGAGCAGAACCAGAAGATCACTATACACTTCAACAACAATACTGTATGAGGATGTATTCTGATGGAAGTGGGAAATCTTCAACATAAAGAAGATCCAACTCACTTCCAGTTGATCAATGATGGACAGAAATAACTATACCCAGAGAAGGAACACTGGGAAGCGAATGTAAATTGTTAGCACTACTGTCTATCTACCCAGGTTACTTATACCTTCGGAAGCTAATAATTAATGTGCAACAAGAAAATGGTATTTACACACATATATTGTATCTAGGTTATATTGTAACACAAGTAAAATGTATGGGATTACCTGACATCGGGGGGAGGGAGTGGAGGGAAGGAGGGGATAATTTGGAAAAATGAATAAAAAAAAATAAAATAAAATAAAATAAATTAAAAAATAATATTGCTGAGTGTAGCTGCTATCATTTCCCCCATTTGACATATAAGAAAATTGAGACAGAAAGAGTCTGAATAATCTGTATGTGATCTTAAAATGAAATGATATTTAAGCAAAGATTTGTTATTTAGCATTTCTAAATTCTCGTTCAGCTCCCATCCACTATGATAACTAGTGGCCTGCAAAAAAAAAAAAAAAAAAAAAAAAAAAAAAAAAAAAAAGAGAAAAGAGAGAGAGAGAGAGAGAGAGAGAGAAAGCAGCTTTTTAAAAAAATCTGTAAAACTAGTTAATAAAAAATAAATTCCTACTAATGCATTTTTGCTATAGATATGACTCAATCATTTTTGGAGAGCAATTTGGAACTATACCCAAACAACCATAAAACTGTGCATATTCTTCATCAGTCTTGTTATTGGGTCTATATTCCAAAGTTATCCAAAAAAGAGGGAAATGGACTCATATTTAGAAAAATATCTATAGCAGCACTTATTGTAGGGATCTGGAAATTTAGTGGATGCTCATCAGTTATAAATGAATGAATAATTATGGCATATGAATATAATGAAATATTATTATTCTAAAAGAAATGAAGCAGCTTATTTCAGAAAAGCCTAGACTTGCATGAACTATGTTGAGTGAAGTCAGCAAAACCAAGAGAACATTATACACAGTAACAAGAAGATTGTCTGATGATTAATAGTGACAAACTTGGCTCTTTTCAATAATGAGAGATGATTCAAAGCAATTTCAATAGATTTGTGCAGGAGAAAGTTATCTGCATCCAGGGGAGGATTATGGGAAGTTAATATAAATCACAATGTAATAGTCTCACCTTTTTTCTTGTTGTTTGTTTGGTTGATATTTCATGCTTGTGTATTTTTTTTCCTTTTGATTTGATTTTTCTTGCATAGAATAACAAGTATGGAAATATGTTTAGAATTGCACATTGTTTAAACTATATCAGATTGCTATCTTGGAGAGGGAGGAGAAGAACAAAAGGGAGAAAAAAATTAATACAAGATTTTACAAAGGTAAATATTGACAACTATCTTTACATGCATTTGAGAAAATAAAAATAAAATACTCTTTTAAAATGTCTGATAATGCATTTTTATTGACATGCTAAGTAGTGCAGGGATAGCTCAGTACAAATCTTGTATCTAATGTATACTGGGTAGTTGATCTTAGGAAAATATCATGTTCTTTCATAGTGTTTGTTTGTTTTCATTTAAAATGAAGGATTTATTATGTACACAAAAATCAGGTCAAAATGATTCATGGCTGAGGCATAAAGAATGAGATTGTAAACAAATTAGAGGAGCATAGCATAGTTTACCTCTCAGACCTGTGGAAGAGGAATGAATTTATGTCCAAAGAAGAACTAGAGATCATTATTGTTCACAAAGTAGAAAATTTTGATTATATCAAATTGAAAACCTTTTGTATAAACAAAACTAATGCAGATAAGATTAGAAGGAAAACAATAAACTGGGAAAACATTTTTATAGTCAAAGGTCTTAATAAAGGCCTCATTTCCAAAATAAATAGAGAATTGAATCTAATTTATAAGAAATCAAGCCATTCTCCAATTGATAAATGGTCAAAGGATATGAACAGATAATTCTCAGATGAAGAAATTGAAACCATTTCTAGCCATATGAAAAGATGCTCCAAGTAATTATTAATCAGAGAAATGAAAATTAAGACCACTCTGAGATACCACTACACATCTGTCAGGTTGGCTAGAATGACAGGGAAAGATAATGCAGAATATTGGAGGGAATGTGGGAAAACAGGAACATGATACATTGTTGGTGGAATCGTGAATACATCCAGCCATTCTGAAGAGCAATTTGGAACTATGCTCAAAAAGATATCAAACTGTGCATACCTTTTAATCCAGCAGTGTTACTACTGGGCTTATATCCCAAAGAGATTTTAAAGAAAGAGATGTGCAAGAATGTTTGTGGCAGCCCTCTTTGTATTGGCCAGAAACTGGAAACTGAGTGGATTCCCATCAACTGGAGAATGGCTGAATAAATTGTGGTATATGAATATTATGGAATATTATTGTTCTGTAAGACATGACCAGCAGGATGATTTCAGAAAGGCCTTGAGTGACTTACATGATGTGATGCTGATTGAAATGAGCAGGACCGGTCATTCTGGGCGACTTCCGGCCAAGATGGCGGCGTGGAGGCAGACAGCTGCTTGAGCTCCTCGTTTTCTCTCAGAACTTACTTCATGACAAGCCTCTGACTTAATGCTTGACCCAGAAAGAAATCCACAAATTATCACCAAGAGAAGACATCCTTGAAAATCGCCAGAAAAGGTCTGTGTTTGTTCGGGGGAGGGTCAATCAGACTGGGCGCAGACTGAGGGCAGACAGCCAGAGCAAGACAGGCAGCTCACACAGCTCAGACCGGAGGGGGAGGGGTGTGATCTCTGCCGTTTCTGTGAAAGGGCTTTTGCCCCAGTGTGGATGCTCCGTCTTGGCAGCAAGCCAGGAGTGGTGGAGAGGGTGTAAACACCGGAGGTGAAGATTAAAACCCCAGAAAGCCAGCGTCTCTCAGAGCCCGGCCACCCCCAACCCCCACCTGGACTGACTCGGTGCGTTCTCAGAGCCTCAGAGCGCAGACTCAGTACAGTCATTGCTGTTCTGTTAGTGGCTCTCTGCTGCCCTACCCCCAGTCTGTAGAGGAAGCCCATTAATACCATCCAGCCCCATCCCCCGCAAAACAGACCAATTGTTTCTCTTGTCAGTTTGTTTTCTTTGATTCCTACTCTGACAAAATGAACAAAAAATTCAAAAGGGCTCTAACCATTGACAGCTTCTGTGTGGAGAGGGAGCAGACTTCAAATGCTGAAGAGACTAGGAACAGAATGTCCCCAGATGTATCCCCTGGGAGGGATATAAGCTGCTCCTCAATACAAAAGAACCTCATAGAGGAAATCAAAAAGGCTCTCACAAGAGAGCTGGAAGAGAAATGGGAAAAGGAAAGGGAAGCTTGGCAAGAGAGCCTGGAGAAGTCATCCCATGCATTCAAAGACAGAATGGATAAAGAAATCAAATCATTGAGAAACAGGATTAGTGAGCTGGAAAAGGTAAACAACTACAAGGAAAACAGGATTAGAGAGCTGGAAAAAGAAATCAGCTCTCTAAAAAATAAAATGGATACAATGGAAAAAAATTCCATAGAAGATAAAAACTCAATTGGACAATTACAAAGAGATATAAAAAAAGTGAGTGAAGAAAATACATCATTGAAAATTAGACTGGAACAAGTAGAAATGAATGACTCAAGGAGAAACCAAGAGGGAGTCAAGCAAAACCAGAGAAATGAAACAATTGAAAAGACTGTCAAGTACCTTACCAGAAAGACAACAGACCTGGAAAACAGATCCAGGAGAGACAATTTGAGAATAATCGGACTCCCTGAAAAATGGGAGGAAAAAAAGAGCTTGGACAGCATTTTCGAGGAAATTATCAAAGAGAACTGCCCAGACATTTTGGAAACAGAGGGTAAAATAGACATTGAGAAAATTCATCGATCACCTACTGAAAGGGACCCTAAAATCAAAACGCCAAGAAATATAGTGGCCAAGTTCAAGAACCATCAGACAAAGGAAAAGATATTGGAAGCTGCTAGAAAAAAACAATTCAGATATGGAGGATCCACAATAAGGATAACACAGGATCTAGCAGCGTCCACATTAAAAGAACGCAGGGCCTGGAACATGATATTCCGAAAGGCTAAGGAACTTGGTATGCAGCCAAGAATAACTTACCCAGCAAGAATGAGCATCATTTTCCAGGGAAGAAGATGGACATTTAACGAAATAAATGAATTCCATCTATTTTTGATGAAAAAACCAGACCTACATAAAAGGTTTGATCTTCAAATACAGAACTCAAGAGACTTCTAAAAAAGGTAAAAAGAAATCTTGAGAACTATACTTCTGTCAAAAAAATATGTAAAGAACATATGTACAATTTGTCTTAGAAACTAGAGGTGGAAAGGAGATTATATCATAAAAAAGTATAAAGTGGTGGTACTACATCTCATGAAGAGGCAAAGGTAACCTATTATATCTGAGAGAAAGAAAGGAGGGAGATGAACATAGTGTGTATCAATAGACATATTCGATTTATGGTGAAACTTCTTCCACTTCATTGAAAAGTGAAAGGGAAGGAGTAAGCTAAGGGGAAGGGAATACAGTAATTTCGAGGAAAAGGGATAAAATAAGGGGAGGATCTTTAAGGTGGGGGAGGGATCCTAAAAAGGGAGGGCTGTGAAAAGCAAGTGGTGTTTACCAGTTTAATACTGGATAGGAGGGTAAAAGGGAAGGAAAGGGGAAAAGCATAAGCAGGGGTTAATAGGATGGCAAGCAATATAGAATTAGTCCTTCTAACCATAAATGTGAATGGGGCAAACTGCCTCATAAAGAGGAAGCAGTTAGCAGACTGGATTAAAAGTCAGAATCCTACTATATGTTGTTTACAGGAAACACACCTGAAACAGGATGAGACATTCAAACTAAAAGTAAAAGGGTGGAGCAAAATCTATTATGCTTCAGGCAAAACCAAAAAAGCAGGAGTAGCCATCCTCATCTCAGATCAAGCAAAAACAAAAATTGATCTAATTAAAAGAGATAAGGAAGGGCATTATATCCTGCTAAAGGGAAGCATCAATAGTGAAGCAGTATCAATATTAAACATGTATGCACCAAGTGGTGCAGCATCTAAATTCTTAAAAGAGAAATTAAGAGAGCTGCAAGAGGAAATAGATAGCAAAACTATAATAGTGGGAGATCTCAACCTTGCACTCTCAGAATTAGATAAATCAAACCACAAAATAAATAAGAAAGAAGTCAAAGAGGTAAACAGAATACTAGAAAAGTTTGATATGATAGATCTTTGGCGAAAGCTAAATGGAGACAGAAAGGAATATACTTTCTTCTCAGCAGTTCATGGAACCTATACAAAAATTGATCATATACTAGGGCATAAAAACCTCAAAATCAAATGCAGTAAGGCAGAAATAGTAAATGCATCCTTTTCAGACCATAATGCAATCAAAATAACATTTAATAAAAAGCCAGGGGAAAATAGACCAAAAAATAATTGGAAACTAAATAATCTTATACTAAAGAATGATTGGGTAAAACAGCAAATCATAGACATAATTAATAACTTCACCCAAGAAAATGACAATAATGAGACATCATACCAAAATGTGTGGGATACAGCCAAAGCAGTAATTAGGGGAAGTTTTATATCTCTACAGGCCTACTTGCATAAAATAGAGAAAGAGAGGGCCAACGAATTGGGTTTACAACTAAAATTGCTAGAAAAGGAACAAATTAAAAATCCCCAGACAAACACAAAACTTGAAATTCAAAAAATAAAAGGTGAGATTAATAAAATTGAAAGTAAAAAAACTATTGAATTAATTAATAAAACTAAGAGTTGGTTTTATGAAAAAAACAACAAAATAGACAAACCCTTAGTAAACCTGATTAAAAAAAGGAAAGAGAAAAAGCAAATTGATAGTCTTGAAAATGAAAAGGGTGAACTCACCACTAATGAAGAGGAAATTAGAACAATAGTTAGGAGCTACTTTGCTCAACTTTATGCCGATAAATTCGATAACTTAAATGAAATGGAAGAATACCTTCAAAAATATAGCTTGCCCAGATTAACAGAGGAAGAAGTAAGTAGTCTAAATAGTCCCATCTCAGAAAAAGAAATAGACCAAGCTATTAACCAACTTCCTAAGAAAAAGTCCCCAGGACCAGATGGATTTACAGGTGAATTCTACCAAACATTTAAAGAACAACTAACTCCAATGCTATGTAAACTATTTGAAAAAATAGGGATTGAAGGAGTCCTACCAAATTCCTTCTATGGCACAGACATGGTACTGATACCTAAACCAGGTAGATCGAAAACTGAGAAAGAAAACTATAGACCAATTTCCTTAATGAATATTGATGCTAAAATCTTAAATAAGATATTAGCAAATAGACTTCAGAAAATCATCCCCAGGATAATACACTATGACCAAGTGGGATTTATACCAGGAATGCAGGGCTGGTTTAATATTAGGAAAACTATTAGTATAATTGACCATATTAATAATCAAATTAATAAAAACCTATGATCATCTCAATAGATGCAGAAAAGGCATTTGATAAAATCCAACATCCATTCCTACTAAAAACGCTTGAGATTATAGGAATAAATGGACTATTCCTTAAAATAATAAGGAGCATATATTTAAAACCTTCAGTAAACATCATATGTAATGGTGATAAACTAGAACCTTTCCCTGTTAGATCAGGAGTGAAACAAGGTTGCCCACTATCACCATTACTATTCAATATAGTACTAGAAACTCTAGCCTTGGCAATAAGAGCCGAGAAAGAGATCCAAGGAATTAGAGTAGGAAATGAAGAAATCAAATTGTCACTTTTCGCAGATGACATGATGGTATACTTAGAGAACCCCAAAGACTCTGCTAAAAAGCTATTAGAAATAATTCAGAATTTTAGCAAAGTCGCAGGATACAAAATAAATCCACATAAATCCTCAGGATTTTTATACATTACCAACACAATCCAACAGCAAGAGATACAAAGAGAAATTCCATTCAAAATAACAGTCGATAGTATCAAATATTTGGGAATATATCTACCAAAGGAGAGTCAGGAATTATATGAGCAAAATTACAAAACACTTGCCACAAAAATAAAGTCAGATTTAAATAATTGGAAAGACATTCAATGTTCTTGGATAGGCCGAGTGAATATAATAAAGATGACAATACTCCCCAAACTAATCTATTTATTTAGTGCTATACCAATCAGACTCCCAAGAAACTATTTTAATGACCTAGAAAAAATAACAACAAAATTCATATGGAAGAATAAAAGGTCGAGAATTGCAAGGGAACTAATGAAAAAAAAGTTAGAGGAAGGTGGTCTAAGTGTACCTGATTTAAAGCTATATTATAAAGCAACAGTCACCAAAACCATTTGGTATTGGCTAAGAAATAGACTAGTTGATCAGTGGCATAGGTTAGGTTCACAGGACAAGATAGTGAATAAAAATAGCAATCTAATCTTTGACAAACCCAAAGATCCCAAATTTTGGGATAAGAATTCATTATTTGACAAAAACTGCTGGGAAAACTGGAAATTAGTATGGCAGAAACTAGGCATGGACCCACATTTAACACCACATACTAAGATTAGATCAAAATGGGTCCAAGATTTAGGCATAAAGAACGAAATCATAAATAAATTGGAGGAACATGGGATGGTTTACCTCTCAGACTTGTGGAGGAGGAAGGAGTTTGTGTCCAAGGGAGAACTAGAGACCATTATTGATCACAAAATAGAACATTTTGATTACACGAAATTAAAAAGTTTCTGCACAAACAAAACTAATGCAAACAAGATTAGAAGGGAAGTAACAAATTGGGAAAAAATTTTTACAGTTAAAGGTTCTGATAAAGGCCTCATCTCCAAAATATACAGAGAATTGACTTTAATTTATAAGAAATCAAGCCATTCTCCAATTGATAAATGGTCAAAGGATATGAACAGACAATTTTCAGATGATGAAATTAAAACTATTTCCACTCATATGAAAGAGTGTTCCAAATCACTATTGATCAGAGAAATGCAAATTAAGACAACTCTGAGGTATCATTACACACCTGTCAGATTGGCTAAGATGACAGGAACAAATAACGATGAATGTTGGAGGGGCTGTGGGAAAACTGGGACACTGATGCATTGTTGGTGGAGTTGTGAAAGAATCCAACCATTCTGGAGAGCAATCTGGAATTATGCCCAAAAAGTTATCAAAATGTGCATACCCTTTGACCCAGCCATACTACTACTGGGCTTATACCCCAAGGAACTACTAGAGAAGGGAAAGGGTCCTGTATGTGCCAAAATGTTTGTGGCAGCCCTTTTCATAGTGGCTAGAAGCTGGAAGATGAATGGATGTCCATCAATTGGAGAATGGTTGGGTAAACTGTGGTATATGAATGTTATGGAATATTATTGTTCTATAAGAAATGACCAACAGGAGAAATATAGAGAGGCTTGGAGAGACTTACATCAACTGATGCTGAGTGAAACGAGCAGAACCAGAAGATTATTATACACTTCAACAATGATACTGTACGAGGATGTATGCTGATGGAAGTGGATTTCTTCAACATAGAGAAGAGCTAATCCAATTCCAATTGATTAATGATGGAAAGAACCAGCTACATCCAGAAAAGGAACACTGGGAAATGAATGTAAACTGTTATTTTTACCTTCTGAATCCAATTCTTCCTGTGCAACAAAAAATTCGGTTCTACACACATATATTGTATCTAAATTATACCGTAATATATTTAACATATATAAGACTGCTTGCCATCTGGGGGAGGGGTTTGGGGGAGGAAGGGAAAAAATCTGAATAGAAGTAAGTGCAAGGGATAATGTTGTAAAAAATTACCCATGCATATGTACTGTCAAAAAATGTTATAATTATAAAATAAAATAAAAAATTAAAAAAAAAAAAAAAAAAAAAAAAAAAAAAGAAATGAGCAGGACCAGGAGATAGTTGTATACTTCAACAACAATACTATATGATGATCAATTCTGATGGATGTGGCAATCTTCAACAATGAGATAAACCAAATTAGTTCCAGTTGAGCAGTAATGAATTGAACCAGCTACACCCAGCAAAAGAACTCTGGGAGATGACTATGAATCACTACATAGAATTGCCAATCCCTCTGTTTTTGTCCACCTGCATTTTTTATTTCCTTCACAGGCTAATTGTACACTATTTCAAAGTCTGATTCTTTTTGTACAGCAAAACAACTGTTTGGACAAGTATACATATATTGTATTAATTTATACTTTGTCATATTTAACATGCATTGGTCAACCTGCCATCTGAGGGGGGAGGAGGGGAAAATAGAACAAAAGGTTTGGCAATTGTCAATGTTGTAAAATTATCCATGCATATATCTGGTAAATAAAAACTATTAATAAAAAATAAATAAAATGAAGGATTTATATTATATTGGCTTTTAGGTGTTTTCTTGCTCTCTATATAAAATGTTAAGATACCAAACATATATTTATCATTTGATTAGATAAAAGAAGTTTCCCCTCAACACTGAGAAAACCACAGGTCTTTCCAGAAGTTGAATATTTAAAAATTGTCAAGGGTTATATGAAGTTATTATGTATTGTCACTTATCTATCTAGTGCAGGGCCTATCATATACTCCACGAGCTTTGACAAGTCATTTCCAAGAAAAAAACTATGAAATTAATTTCATTAACTTTTCCAAATGGTAGTTATGGGTTCCTTGTATCCAGTCTTTAAAATCTCAGAATTTAAAACAACTTCAGATAACATTTACTCAAATGCATAAATACATTTTAAATCACCACAATGATGGCTCAATAAGTGATACCCAACCTCTGCTTGAAGACCATCACATATTGGTAGCTCATAACTTCTCTCTCACTGAGGCACCTTCCATTATAGACAGTTATCATTGTTTGAAAACCTTTTTCTTACATTTAATAGAATTCAGCTGACACATAATATCCATTCTTTAAATTAAATGAGTTGATTACTAGGAACATATTGTAGCAATAAGAGCATTGAAATGTCCTTTCCCATTTTTTCTATTGTTTAACAAGTATCCAGTATGTTTATGGATGTCCTAAATGTTGCTTTATTGAAAAACTTAAAAGCAAATTAATAATGGCATGCTTATGATCCAGACTGGAGACTAGAATAAGAATGCTTTTGGAAAGAAAAATGACTTAGTAAAGCTTGCAATACCCTGCAGATTATATTATATATCTGATTCTGATTTGCAAGCAATCAACGGCAGACTGTATTCAAGGTTATTCTCAGGAAGTGGGGTTTAATGAACACAACGAACATTCAAAATAAATGATCCCTGTGATATATTAACAATTGTAGGGTTACTTTTTTTTCTTTTCTGTTTCTCAGCTACGACTCAGAAATAAACAGCCAAGACTTTCCTTGCTCAGAAAATAGGGAGTGTTTGCAATTCTACCTGATAGATGATGTGAGCATTAAAATATCAAACATGAATTTATTCTTGTTTCTCACTTTATTGTTGTTTCCAGCAAAAAAAATTCTGTGGTGGGAAGGGGATAGGGGACATTTTACAATGCACAGTGTCTCTTATATAATCTGACCAAAGTATATTAATTCTGAGGTATATTTGTATTTCCTGAATTATTATAAAAATGGATTTTTGTCTAGCCTGGCATTTAATCTGTGCTCGTCAAAGTTTAACAATGCAAAAAACATTTTGAGAAATTCATAATTCCCTTACTCTTTTCTCATATTTATCTAGCTAGACAAAACATAGACTATTGTACCTTTATATGATGTAATTTGAAATTTCAAAAGGGATCATGCATGGTACAATGGAAAAACGACAACAACAACAAATCTGGATCTAATGTCAGAGAACATGTGTTTAAATAAGTCCTTTGATACTTATTATCTGTTTATTTTAAGCCAGTCACATAAGCTCTTTGGGAATTGGTTTTTACATCTGTGAAATGAAGTTTGAACTAGATGTCTTCTGAAATCTCTAGATATGACATAAGATACTATAATCTGTAATTTCATCAGTGTGGGTGACACATATATATTCCATATCTGAATATGCAGATCTCAACTTTTCCTTGAGAACTTTTTTACTGTATAGGCATGGTTTCTACTTCAATTGCTGTACCTAATTCTTTCCATGATCTCCAGAGATATATTTTAAAAAAATTACTCTGGGGTAATTTGCATATTTTAGTTAACCATCCCCTACCTTCCACCCCACCCACCCCCTGAACACACATGATGGGAAAAAATGGTTACAGAGATAAAACCCTGGAACTATTCTAAAACACAGAATTCACTGGGTGTTATTAACTGAGCATAAGGATGTGAAGTGAGGAATTAAATGGGACTTCTGGGTTATCTGGGAATAATCCTAATAAAAGCTGACATTTGAGGATACCTTCTGAATAAAACCCTTCAACCAAAGAGCAAAAAGTTATAAGTAGGCATATTGGTCTTCTTCTTAGAAAACATCATAAGTTTCTTCTTAGTCATGCAAACCAAACCAAACCAAACTACAATATTGTTATAGTTTCCCCAAATGGATCTACTTGACAGTATTTAAGATAAAATTTTTATGAACCATATATCCTCATGGAGTAGAAACTATGACTCTTGATGAGAGAGAAAGCCCCAAGAAACAAAATGTACACTGTGACATTGGATAATGAGGCAAAGAATAATGAGTAGAGAAATGTGAATAGTTTTGAGAAGAACCATAGTACTTGTAAGGTATAGAGGAAAGGCACAAGAGACCAACAAAGTATAAATATCAATAGGAGGGATTGGGGGAAGAGTGAGAAGACAAAAGATACTTAATATTTAAGAGCAAACCTATAATTCTATAACATTTTAAGGGGTCTCATTCTGGTAAGTTATATACTCTAAGCAAGAAGGATTGCTAAAATGCCTAGAGCAAGCAAATTATATTATTAAATGAGATGATATTTTAAAAGTACTTAGCACATAGTCGAATATAGTATATGATTAATAAGCAAAGCTTGAGTCCTTTGCACTTTTGGGATGGGAAGTGGAATCCAACATAGCATTTTTGAGTTATTAATAGTATACAGACATTTGAAAAGAGATTGAAGAACACAGAAAAGAAAAGAAACTTTTTTTTCATTTTTAGTCATAGATGTTCACCTTTTACTGTGCAAATAACATTTAGTACAATTTTGATGTTTCATGAGCCTGAATAATTTTAAGGAAATGTAAATGACCATCTTTGATTGGGTGTTCTAGCTACTGGCATCCTAGGATTTGAAAACGTTAAACTAGAAAATATAAGGGTCTACAAATTGTGTCTAGCATCATCCCAAAGGAGGTCTCTAATATTATGGCAGATTGGAAAAATTGTATTGAGACATTCTGTGGAATTAATGTCTTTAAAGACTAATGTGCTTGAAATAAAATTGTGCCTTGGTGGCCATATTGCTGGTGGAAAGCTTCTCTAGTGGCTGGTGAACACACAATCTGTAACTGACATTTTTAATTTAATAGCTTAATAGAATCATAGAATTTAAATATATGAGGATGTTGGAAATCAGATAGACCCTTTCCCCATTTTAATAGAAGAGCAAACTGAACCCAGTGAAGGAAAGTGAATGATTAAAAATACATAATTAGTATGTGGATGGGTCACAGTTGAAACCTAGTTTTTTTTTTTTTTTTTTTTTTTTTTTTTCATAAGGCAATGATCATTCTAACATGTGAACTTTTCTCAATGGCTGCATAGAATCATATTCACTAGCCATACATCTATAAACATTTTACAATTCTAAAATGAACAAAAATTATATTAACAGATTTGTAGTTCTTATATTATCTCAATTCTTGATTTCTGGGGAAATAACTCCTTTTGTATATCTTCCATTCTTAATTAGTATATAAGAATGAGAGTTTCAAGTTCTGTCTTTGACCTAGGATATCATTCATTTGGACCAGATGACTTGAATTAATGAAGGCAGATAGATACTCTTTTACTTTTAACTTACCACTACTAGCCATTTAAAATTTATTTTGAATACCCAAATAATTCTATTTAATAGAGAACTAAAAGTCAGGAAAAGAGGAAGATGAAGAATGAGGAAGAGTGCAGAAAAAGGGGGAAGAGGAAGAGTAGAAGAAGAACAAGAATAGGAAATGGAGGAGGAGAATTGAACAGCTCTCTTTTCTCTTTAGTTAACATTATCAAGAATATCATCATTATCATCATCATCACTAGCAATTGGAAAGCTTTAAATTTCAAAAGATTTTTACATGTATTATCTCACTGATCTCTCTTATCCTTCCTGAATAGTCATTCTATACTTACTTGCATTATCCTCTTTCCCCCAATATGGCTAAAACCAAAAATACTTGTTTAATGAACTAATTTTTTCTCACCATCCTTAATTTATTCTTTCCTTTAACATACCTGATATATAATTGCAATATGATTCCTTTTGCAAGTATATTTTTTAAAAGTATTTGAAATTCAAGTTTTCTCTGTTTTGTTCACTTATGTCTCTTCAGATCACTCTTTATTCTTTCTCACCCGAACTGTTTCATTTTAGGGCTTGAGAATTTCTTCTTGTGAGTGTCAATTCCAAGTTGACTTCTCCTGTAAGATATATACCATATGATGCAACTCATTATTTGTTTTGACACTTTAACATCTATTTTTGTCCAATATGAGGTGAATGTCACATTACCCCCAGTTTTCTTCTTTTGCTTATCCTTCTCATATTTCAAATTAGAAATGTTACAAGGTCTCAAAATTACCAAAATTTCCACTTTCAAAACTAGATCTGCCTTACTTATGATAATAAGATGCAAAATAGAAATTCTTCTCATTGGTTTCTCAAAGTTATGAAAAGTACAATTATCATTAATAAAAATAATACCATGTATGCTATTTTAAAGAAAGTGCTACCAGATGTTAGTATATTTGAAATCCCATATCAATAGGTTTTAATGAAATTCATGGTACAAATAAAAATTTAGCATTTCTATTTCCCTTGACTGACATATTATCATTATTTTCCAGACAAATTATCTGTCTACACAGCTTTTCATTTATTTACCTTTTTTGGTCTTATTGGTCTCTGCTGGATATTTAGGTGACAATTTAGCTTATATTTCTATACCTAAAGAGTTATTCCCATTTATCTTCCATTTAGGTAGTCCTCCATTTGGCTTTCTTCTGCCATCTCCTGTATTTCCTCAGTGAATAAGTTTTCTTAATATGTAATATGCTTTACATAGGTGTCTCACAGAATCCTGTCCTGTTCACTCTTCCCTTCTTCCTCTATTTTACTTTACTTTGTGGTCTTTGGTCCCATGTACTATATTACTGTCTCTATGCTAATGATTCACAATTCCATCTATTGTTCTTCACCTCTTGGAAAAACAATTCTGATATTTTTCAGATATCTTGTCTAGAAAAAAAATCTTTTTTAACTATGGGTTTTTATTTTGAAAATGAATGCAAAGATAGTCTTCAACATTCACTTTTGAAAAACCTTGTGTTCCAAATTTTTCTCATTATCTTCTTCTCACCAACCTCCCCCTAGACAGCAAGTAATCCAATATAGGTGAAACATTTGTAGTCCTTCTAAATATATATCCACATTTAACATGTTGCACAAGAAAAATCAGATCAAAAAGGAAAAAAATGAGAAAGAAAACAAAGCATGCATACTACAACAAAAAATGAAAAGACCATGCTATAATACACATTCAATCCCCATAGTCCTTCCCCTGGACACAAATGTCTATTGTATCTATTTGAATTGGCTTGAATCAGCTCCTTGTTGAAAAGAACCAAGTCCATCACAGTCGATCTTCACATAATTTTGTTGGTGTTATGTACAATGTTCTCAGAGTTCAACTCATTTTACTTAGCAACAGTTCATGTAAGTCTCTCTAGGCTTTTCTGAAACCATCCTACTGATTATTTCTTATGGAACAATAATATCCCATCATATTAATATACCATAATTAATATAGCCATTCCCTAAATTGCCAATACAAAAAAAGTTTTCAAGTCCTTGCTACTACCAAAAAAAAAAAAAAAAAAAAAAAGATCACTACAATTTTTTGCAAATATGTTTTTTTTTTTCCCTGCTTTATGATCTCTTTGGGATATAGACCCAGTAGAGACACCATTGGTTCAAAGGTTATGTACAATTGGACATCCCTTTGGGCATAGTTCCAAACTGCTCTCCAAAATGGTTGAACCAGTCCATATCCCTATTACATATGATGCTTACTGATAGATACTACTAACTATTTTAAGGAAAAGCCCATTTATTCCTATACTCTTTAGTGTTTTTATTCGGAATGGATGTTGATTTTTATCAAATGCTTTTTCTGCATCTATTGAGATAATCATGATTTTTGTTAATTTAGTTATTGATATAATCAATTATCCTAATAGTTTTCCTAATATTGACATTCTTGCATTCCTGGTATAAATCCTACATATTCATGATGTATTATCCAGGGTGTTAGGTTCTTACTAAGTGCTAATGAGATAATAAGATATTAGGTTCTTACTAAGCGCTAAGTCGGTACTTGACAATTTTCTAGTTCTGGCCTTTCCTGGGAGTTTGACTTGTGAATTCCTGGGGAAGAGCTTGCTTGCTTGGGAGGAGCAAGTTCATTGGCTGAAGTGGTTCTTCCCAGAAGCCCTTGCATTATCCCACGCCCATTCTCTGGGAGGATAAAGAGGGCAGCTTTGGAGGAAAAAAGTCAGTCTCTGCTCTAGACCAGAATTGAGGCAGCTCTCTGCAGGAAGGGAAATCACTACTCTGCATGAGAATTAACTGCAACTATCTGGAGACAATGGTTCTCTACAGGAAGAAGAATCTGTCCTAGAGATTTGAGTTGACACAGCAGATCTCCTCCCAGAGAGCAATTGGCAGCTTCTGGAGAAAACAGCACGTTACACCAGGGGATGGTTTTCTGTAATCTCTTTGCTAATATTTAATTTAAGATTTTTGCATCAATATTCATTAGGGAGATTGATCTATAATTTTCTTTCTCTGTTTTCACCCTACCTGGTTTAGGTATCAGTACCATGTCTGTGTCATAAAAGAAATTTTACAGGAGTACTTCCCCATTTTTCCAAATAGTTTATATAGTATTGAAGTTAATTGTTCTTTAAATGTGTGGTAGAATTAAGATGTAAATCTATGTGGCCCTGGAGATTTTTCTTAGGGAGTTGATTAATAGCTTGTTTTGTTTCTTTTTCTAAAATGGGACTATTTAATAATTTAATTCCTCTTCTGTTAATCTGGGCAATCTATATTTTGTAGGTATTGCTCCAATTCACTTAGGTTGTCAAATTTATTGGCATAAAGTTAGGTAAAGTAACTCTAATAATTGCTCTAATCTCCTCTTCATTGGCAAAAAGTTGTCCCTTTTTCATTTTTGTGACTAACAATTTGATTTTCCTCTTTCTTTTTTGTAATTAAATTAACTAAAGGTTTATCTATTTTGTTGTTTTTTTCCATAAAACCAACTCTTAGTTTTATTTATTAAATCAATAGTTTTTTTTATTTTTTGCATTCAATTTATTGATCTCTCCTTTTATTTTTAAAATTTCAATTCTGGTATTTGATTGGTGATTTTTAAATTTGTTCTTGTACCTTTTTTAGTTGCAGAGCCAATTCATTGATCTTCTATTTTTATGCAAGTAAGTCTCTAGAGATATAAAATTTCCCCTTATTGCCACTTTGGCTTCATTCCATAAATTTTGGTATATTGTCTTATTATTTCTTGGATGAAATGAGATTGTGTCTATGATTTGCTGTTTCAGTCATTAATGTTTAGATTGTTTAGTTTCCAATTTCTTTTAGGTCTATTTTCCCCTTACCTTTTATTGAATGTCATTTTTATTGCATTGTGATCTGAAAATAAAAAAGCATTTACTATTTCTGCCTTTCTGTATTTGATTTTGAGGTCTTTATATTCTAATATATGGTTACGGTTTTTTTGTTTGTTTGTTTTTTGTTTTTTATAGGTTTCATGAACTGCCGAGAAGACTGTGTACTCCTTTCTTTCTCCATTCAATTTTCTCCAAAGATCTATCATCTAACTTTTCTAGTATTTTATTTACCTCCTTAACTTTTTTCTTTATTTACTTTGTGGTTCAATTTATCTAATTTTGACAGAACAAGTTTGAGATCTCCTATTATTATAATTTTGCTGGCTATTTGTTCTAGTAGCTCTCTCAACTTGCCCTTTAGGAATTTAGATGCTGTACTATTTGTTGCAAATATGTTTAGTAGTGATATTGCTCCATTATTTATGATACCCTTTAGAGAAGATATAGTTTCCTCCCTTGTCTCTTTTAATTAGATCAACTTTTGTTCTTGCTTGATATGAGATAAGGATGGCTGCACCTGCTTTTTTACTTCACCTGAAGCACAATAGATTCTCCTCCAGCCTTTTACCTTTACTCTGCATGTATCATTCTACTTTAAATGTGTTTCTTGTAAACAATATATTGTAGGATTCCGGCTTTTAATCCATTCTGCTATCCACTTCTGCTTTATGGGAGAGTTCATATCATTCACATTTACAGTTAAAAGTGCTAATTCTGAACTGCCAACTATCTTGCTTATCCCAAATTATACGTTTCTCTTTCCTTCTCCCCTTTTCTTCCTCCCCAGTATTTTGCTTATGAGCACCAGCTGCCTCAATCTTCTCTCTCCCTTAAGTGCCCCTCTCCCTTTCTTATACAACTCCCCTCCCTCTTTCTCCTACTATTTCTGTTTTCCCTTCTATTAGCCTACCTCTTCCCTTTTCACCTTTCCCCTCCCACTTTCTTATAAGGTGAGAAAAGTTTCTATGTGAAACCAATATGCCAAATCTTCTCTCTTTGAGCCAAATCTGATGAGAGTTAGATTTATAGAATGTTCATCCCCCTCCCTTCTTTCCCCCAATTATAATAGGTTTTATTTTCCTCTTCAAAAGATGTAATTTTCATCATTTTACCTCCACTTTCCCCCTTTTTCAGTACAATCCCTTTTCCACCTCTAGTTTCTTTTTTATATTATAACATTAAAATCAAATTATACATGCACTCTCTATGTATACCCACTACAGAAATACAGTTCTGAAGAGTTCTTTTTACCTTTTTAATGCTTATCTTGAGTTCTTTATTTGGAGGTTATTTTTGTTATTGTTGTTGTTTAGCTGTTATTTTCATCAGAAATAAATGGAACTCACCTGTTTCATTGAATGCCAATCTTCTTCCCTGAAAGAAAATGCTCACTTTAGCAGGGTAGTTTATTCTTGGTTGCATCCCAAGTTCCTTTGCCTTTAAGACTATCAGATTTTAAGCTCTTCAATCTTTTAAAGTGGAAGCTGCTAGATGCTGGGTAATCCTTATTGTGGCTCCTTGATATTTGAATCTTTCTTTCTGGCTGATAGCAATATTTTTTCCTTGGTCTGACAATTCTGATATTTAGCTACAATACTCCTTGGAGTTTTACTTTGGGGGCCTCTTTTAGGTTTTGATGAATTCTTTGAATTGCTATTTTACTTTCTGATTCTAGGATCTCAGGGCAGTTCTCTTTGATGATTTCCTGAAAAAATAATGCTTAGGCTCTTCTTCTTTTCATCATGGTTTTCAGAAAGTCCAATAATCCTTAGATTTACTCTCCTAGATCAATTTTCCAGGGCAGTTCTTTTCTCAAGTAGGTATTTTACATTTTCTTTTATTTTTTCATTTTATAAATTTTACTTGACTGATTCTTGATGTCTCATTGAGTCATTCAATTTCATTTCTTCACTTCTGAGTTTTAGTGACTTATTTTCTTCATTTACTTTTTTTAGTTATTTTTTATTTGTCCAACTGAATTTTTAAATGAATTGTTTAGTTCTATGGATTTTTTTCCCATTTCACAAATTATCTTTTTAAGGAGATATTTTATTTTTCCTATTTCACAAATTCTGTTTTTCAGGAGATTGTTTCCTTTTGCCATTTTGTCAAATTTATTTTAAAATAGTCATATGCTTTTTCCACTTTATTAAATTTATTTTATAATGAATTTTCTTCAGATAATTTCTGTGTTTCATTTTCCAATCCCTCTTGCAAACTTCTCATTTCCTATCCCTGTTTTTCTTCTTTCTCTCCTTTAAAAAAAAAAAAAAAATATATATATATATATATATAAATTTCTTCTAGGAGACCCTTATGTGATGAGAAACATTGTATATCAATCTTTGTAGATTCATCTGGAGACAATCTGTTTTTAGTCTCCTCCTTAGGGTTTGAAATCTGTTCTCTTTCACCATTAATATAGATATAGATATAAATATAGATATAGATATAGGTATAGATAGATAGATAGATATGTGTGTATATCTATATATAGATATAGATATACATATACATATATGTATATCTATTTATCTATCTGATCTATCTATCTATGTATATGGGGCAGAGTTCCTTTTTGCTTTTTTACTCACTCTTTTAAAAAAGTTGCTTTTAATTCAAGGGAGATTATCAAAGCTTTCTCTACAAGCGACAGCAGCTGTGCTGACTGACTTCTGGGTGCAAGAAGTAGCTAGGTCCTGTTAAATTCTGGCATTTTGGGGTGCGCTATTTACCTTTTGTGTTGTACATTTTATAACTTCTCTGCTGATCTACTGGCTTGCAGCCAGGGAAGAGTAGCCAACCCAGCTATAGATTCATCCCCATAGATTCTCCAGTGCATGGAGCCCACACCACACTGGGACTGTGCTCTGCATGCACTCAGAGTCTGTAATCAGCCTGCTTGCACTTGGCCCGTTTCCCTCTGTGCCAGACTGAAACAGATCTTTTCATCAATATTTTGCATCAATATTCATTAGGGAGATTGGTCTATAATTTTCTTTCTCCGTTTTCATCCTACCTGGTTTAGGTATCAGTACCATCTCTGTGTCATAAAAGGAATTTGGTAGGACTCCTTCATTTCCTATTTTTTCAAATAGTTTATAAAGTATTGGATTTAATTGTTCTTTAAATATTTGGAAGAATTCACATATAAATCGATCTGGTCCTGGGGATTTTTTTTTTTGGGGGGGGGAGTTGATTAATAGCTTTTTAAAAATTTCTTTTTCTAAAATGGGAGTATTTAAGTCATTTAATTCCTCTTCTGTTAATCTGAGCAATCTATATTTTTTAGCTATTCCTCCATTTCACTTAGGTTGTCAAATTAATTGGCATAAAGTTGGGCAATGTAATTCCTAATAATTGGTCTAATTTCCTCTTCACTGGTGGATATTTCTCCCTTTTCATTTTTGAGACTAACAATTTGATTTTCCTCTTTTTTTCTAATTAAATTAATTAAAGTTTTATCTAGTTTGTTGTTTTTTTAATAAAATCAATTCAGTTTTATTTATTAATTCAATAGTTTTTTTTAAATTTCAATTTTATTGATCTCTCCTTTTATTTTTAGAATTTCAAGTATGGTATTTAATTAGGGTTCTTTAATTTGTCCTTTTTCTAGATTTTTAGTTGCAACCACCATTCATTGATCTTTTTATTATATGGAAGTAAGCATCTAGAGATATAAAATTTCCCCTTATTAATGTTTTGCCTACATCCCATAAATGTACACCTTCCATGTAAACTCTACCACCTTGGGACTCTATGCTGTCTGGGCTAGTTTTTTGTGCTCTGCTGTTTGTGCTTGGCTACCTGCCTCCCGTTTCCAATTGAAACAGAGCTTTTCTGGTGATCTTGGAAAATTATCTTCTACAGGTACTTTGCTTCACTCCAATATCTGTGGGTTCTGCTGATCCAGAGCTAATTCAGAGACTGGATTTGCTTATTAACTTGAGGGACATAGAAGGTCAGAAAGAAATGTGTCTCCTCTCTGCCATCTTGGCTCCACCCCCGGAAGTCCTCACTAATAGTTTTTATTTACCAGATATTTGCATGGGTAATGTTACAACATTGACAAATGCCAAACCATTTGTTCCAATTTTTCCCCTCCTCTCTCCCCCCAGATGGCAGGTTGACCAATACATGTTAAATATGTTAGAGTATAAATTAAATACAATATATGTATACATGACCAAACAGTTGTTTTGCTGAACAAAAAGAATCAGACTTTGAAATAGTGTACATTTAGCCTGTGAAGGAAATCCAAAATGCAGGTGGACAAAATTAGAGGGATTGGAAATTCTATGTAGTGGTTCGTAGTCATCTCCCAGAGTTCTTTCAATGAGTGTAGCTGGTTTAGTTCATTACTGCTCTATTGGAACTGATTTGGTTCATCTCATTTTTGGAGAGGGCCACGTTCATCAGAATTGATCATCATACATTATTGTTGTTGAAGTATATAATGATCTCCTGGTCCTACGCATTTCACTCAGCATCAGTTCATGTAAGTCTCTCCAGACCTTTCTGAAATCATCCTGTTGGTCATTTCTTAAGAACAATAATATTCCATATTATTCAGATATCACAATTTATTCAGCCAATCTCCAATTGATGGGAATCCATGTACTTTTCAGTTTCTGGCCACCACAAAGAGAGCTGACACAAACATTCTTGCACATACAGGTCCCTTTCCCTTCTTTAAGATCTCTTTGGGATACAAACCCAGTAGTAACACTGCTGGATAAAAGGGAATGCACAGTATGATAACATTTTAAGCATAGTTCCAAATTGCTCTCCAGAATGGCTGGATGTATTCACAGTTCCACCAAAAATATCAGTGTCACTGTTTTCCCACATACCCTCCAACATTCTGCATTACCTTTCCCTGTTATTCTAGCCAATCTGACAGGTGTGTAGTGGCATCTCAGAGTTGTCTTAATTTGCATTTCTCTGATTAATAATGATTTGGAGCATCTTTTCATATGACTAGAAATTGTTTCAATTTCTTTATCTGAGAATTGTCTGTTCATATCCTTTGACTATTTATCAATTGGGGAATTGCTTGATTTCTTATAAATTAGAGTCAATTCTCTATATATTTTTGAAATGAGGCCTTTATCAGAACCTTTGACTGTAAAAAACATTTTCCCAGTTTATTGTTTCCCTTCTAATCTTATCTGCATTGATTTTGTTTGTACAAAAACTTTTCAATTTAATATAATCAAAGCATTCTTTTTTGTGATTAATAATGATCTCTAGTTCTTCTTTGGTCATGAATTCATTCCTCTTCCACAGGTCTGAGAAGTAAACTATCCTATATTCTTCTAATTTATTTATAATCTCATTCTTTACTCCTAGGTCATTAACCCATTTTGATCTGACCTTAGTGTACAATGTTAAGTGTGGATCAATGCCTTGTTTCTGCCATATTAATTTCTAATTTTCCCAGCAATTTTTCTCAAACATTGAGTTCTTATCCCAAAAGCTGGGGTCCTTGGGTTTGTCAAAAACTAGGTTGTTAGAGTTTTAATTATTTTTTCCTTTGGACCTAACTTATTCCACTGATCAACTAGTCTATTTCTTAGCCAATGCCAAATGGTTTTTGTAACCACTGCTTTATAATATAATTTTAGATCTGGTACAGCTAGGCCACCTTCATTTGATTTTTTTTTTCATTAATTCCCTTGAAATTCTGGACCTTTTATTTTTCCATATGAACTTTGTTATTATTTTTTCTAGGTCATTAAAATATTTTTTTTGGGAGTCTGGTATAGAGCTAAATAAATAGATTACTTTAGGTAGTATTGTCATCTTTATTATATTTGCTCGCCCTATCCAAGATCATTTAATATTTTTTCCAATTGGTTAGATTGGACTTACTTTGTGTAGAAAATGTTTTGTGGTTTTGCTCATATAGTTTCTGATTTTCCCTTGGCAGATTCCTAAATATTTTATACTATCAGTAGTTACTGTAAATGAAATTTCTCTCTGTAACTCTAACTGTTGGACTTTGTTAGTGACATATAAGAATTCTGATGATTTATGTGGATTTATTTTGTATCCTGCAACTTTGCTAAAGGTGTGGATTATTTCTAATAGCTTTTTAGTTAAATCTTTCGGGTTCTCTGTGTATACCATCCTATCATCTGGAAAGAGTGATAATTTGGTTTCTTCATTACCTACTCTAATTTCTTTAATCCCTTTGTCCACTCTTATTGCCAAAGCTAGCATTTCTAATACAATATTGAATAGTAATGGTGATAGTGAACAACCTTGTTTCACCCCTGATCTTAATGGGAATGGTTGCAATCTTTCTCCATTACATATGATACTTATTGATGGTTTTAAATAGATGCTACTGATTATCTTAAGGAAAAGTCCATTTATTCCTGTACTCTCAAGTGTTTTTAATAGGAATGGATGTTGGATTTTATCAAATTCTTTTTTTCGCATCTATTGACATGATCATATGTTTTTTGTTAATTTGATTATTAATATGGACAATTACACTGATAGTTTTCCTAACATTCAACCAGCTCTGCATTCCTGGTATAAATCCTACTTGATTATGATGTATTATCCTGGGGATGATTTTCTGCATTCTTTTTGCTAATATTTTATTTAAGATTTTAGCATCAATATTCATCAGGGAGATTGGTCTATAGTTTTCTTTCTCCGTTTTCAACCTATGTGGTTTGGGTATCAGTACCATGTCTGTATCACAAAAGAAATTTGGTAGGACTCCTTCATTAGCTATTTTTTCAAATAGTTTATATAACATTGGAGCTAATTGTTCTTTGAATGTTTGATAGAATTCACCTGTGAATCCATCCGGTCCTGGAGACTTTTTCTTAGGGTGCTGATTAATAGCTTGCTCTATTTCTTTTTCTGAAATGGGACTATTTAAGTAATTTACTTCCTCCTCTGTTAATCTGGAAAGCCTATAATTTTGGAGGTAGTCCTCCATTTCACTTAGGTTATCAAATTTATTGGCATAAAGTTGGGGAAAGTAACTCATTATTTCTCTAATTTCCTCCTTATTGGTGGACAGTTCCCCCTTTTCATTTTCAAGACTAGCAATTTGATTTTCCTCTCCTTTTTCTAATCAGATTTACCAAAGGTTTATTTATTTTATTTGTTTTTTCATAAAACCAACTCTTAGTTTTATTTATTAGTTCAATAGTATTTTTACTTTCAATATTATTAATTTCTCCTTTTAATTTTAGAATTTCAATTTTAGTATTTGATTGGTGGTTTTTAATTTCTTCTTTTTCTAGCTTTTTAAGTTACAAGCCCAAATCATTGATCTTCTCTTTCTCTATTTTCTTCAAGTAATCCTCCAAAGATATAAAATTTTCCCTTATTACCGCTTTAGCTGCATCCCACAAATTTTGGTATGATGTCTCATCATTGTCATTATTTTGAGTGAAATTATTAATTGTGTCTATAATTTGCTGTTTCACCAAATCATTCCTTAAGATGAGATTATTTAGTTTCCAATTACTTTTTGGTCTATTAAACCTTACCTTTTTGGTGAATGTAGTTTTTATTACATCATGATCTGAAAAGAAAGCCTTTACTATTTCTGTCTTCCTGCATTTAATTTTGAGATCTTTATGTCCTAATACATGGTCAATTTTTGTATAGGTTCCATGAACTGCTAAGAAGAAAGTATACTCCTTTCTGTCACCACTCAGTTTTCTCCAAAGATCTATCATGCCTAATTTTCCTAATATTTGATTTACCTCTTTAATTTCTTTATTTGTTTTGTGGTTTGATTTATCTAATTCTGAGAGTGCAAGGTTGAGATCTCCTGCTATTATAGTTTTGCTGTCTATTTCTTCTTGCAACTCTCTTAACTTCTCCTTTAGGAAGTTAGATGCTATACCGCTTGGTGCATATATTTAGTACTGAAATGGCTTCATTGTCTATGCTACCTTTCAGCAAGATATAATTTCCTTCCTTATCTCTTTTGATTAGATCAATTTTTGCTTTTTCTTGATCTGAGATAAGGATGGCTACCCCTACTTTTTTTACTTCACTTAAAACAATATATTCTACTCCAGCCTTTTATCTTTACTCTGTAAGTAACTCACTGCTTTAAATGTGTTTCCTGTAAACAACATATTGTAGGATTCTGACTTTTGATCCAGTCTGCTATCCGCCTCCTTTTAATGGGAGAGTTCATCCCATTCACATTTACAGTTAAAATTACTAATTCTTTATTTCCTGCCATCATAATATCCCAGATTATGCTTTTTTCCCTTACCCCAACCAAACCCCTTCCCCAGTATTACACTTATGAGCACCACTTGCATCATGCAGTCCTCCCTTTTTAATATCCCTCCCTCCTCCCTTAAAATCCCTCTCCCTTTCTTATTCCCTTTCCTTGTTGCTCTTTTCCTTTTCCCTTTTCCTTTCCCTCTTTTTAATGAGGTGAGAAAGAATTTTCTGTAAAACTAATAAGTTAATTATTTTTTCTTTGAGCCAATTCTGATGGGAGTAAGGTTCACACAATGTTTCTCCCCCTCTCTAACTTCCCTCAGATATGATAGGTTTTCTATGCCTCTTCCAGGGATGTGGTTTCCCTCTTTTTATCTACCCTTTCCCCCTTTTCTTACACTATCCCCTTTCCATTTCTACTTCCTTTTTTTTGTTATATCCTTAAAATCAAATTGTACATGTAGTGTTAATGCCTATCCACAACAGAAATATAGTTCTCAATAATCCCCTTTTCCTTTTTTCTGCTTCTCTTGAGTCTTACGATTAGAGATCAAATTTTTTCTTTAGATCTGGTTTTTTACTTAGAAACATATGGAATTCATCTGTTTCATTAAATGTCCATATTCTTCCATTGAAGGAAATGCTCAACTTAGCTGGGTAGTTTATTCATGGCTGCATTCCAAGTTCTTTTGCCTTTTGGAATATCAGATTCCAGGCCCTTCAATACTTTAATGTAGAGGCAGCCAGATCTTGAGTGACCCTTATTGTGGCACCTTGGTATTTGAATTGTTTTTTCTTGGCTATTTGCAATATTTTTTCCTTAGTCTGATAGTTCTGAAATTTGGCCACAATGTTCCCTTAAGTTTTTTTTTTTTTTTGTTTGTTTGTTGTTTTTTTTTTAGGTTCTTTTACAGAAGGTGTTTGATGTATTCTTTACCTTCTGGTTCTATTATCTCTGGGCAGTTCTCTTTGATGATTTCCTGTAAAATAATATCTAAGCTCTTTTTTTCATCATAATTTTCAGGAAGTCCAATAATCCTCAGATTGTCTCTCCTAGATCTATTTTCCAGGTCTGTCATTTTGGCAAGTAGATAGCTGACATTTTTTGGCAGATTTTCATTTTTTTGGCTTTGCTTGACTGATTCTTGGTGTCTCAGTGAATCATTCATTTCTATTTGTTCAGTTCTGATTTTTAATGAGTTATTTTCTTCATTAGTTTTTTAAGCTTCTTTTTGTATGTGTCCAATTGAGTTTTTAAATTAGTTTTTTTTTTTTTTTTTTTTTGTTTAAGGGAATTTTTTTTTCCATTTCACTAAATTTGTTTTTAGTGAGTTATTTTCTTTTTTTCCAATTCACAAATCCTACTTTCTTGGGAATTCTTTATCTTTTCCAATTCACAAATCCTACTTTCCTGTAATTTCTTTACCTTTTCCAACTCCTTAATTCTGTTTCCCTGCACTTCCTGTGAATTCTTTACCTTTTCTAATTCTCATTTCAGGACATTTGTATTCTCTAGCATAGCTTCTCTTTCCTTTCTCCATTTTTCTTCTAATTCTCTTTTCAGATTTTTAATAGTTTCTTCTAGGAGAGTGTTTTTTGGAGAATTGTCTGGAAACTGTCTGCTATTAGTCTCCTCAGGTTTGGAAACCAGCTCTTTTTCTGCATAGAAGCTTTCAATCATTTTCTTCATTTTATTACTCAAATTTTTAAAAGCCTTCAGGGTCTGCCTTGAGGGCAAAGAGATTACCAGCTTCATCTGCAGTGGGAGGATGGGTTTAAAGACAGTATATGTGGCTCTCTTCAACAATGAGATGAACCAAATCATTTCCAATTGTTCAGTAATGAAGAGAACCAGCTACACCCAGCGAAAGAACACTGGTAAATGAGTGTGGACTACAACATAGCATTTCCACTCAATCTTTTATTGTCTGCTTGCATTTTTGTTTTCCTTCTCAGGTAATTTTTACCTTATTTCTAAATCCAATTTTTCTTGTACAGCAAGATAACTGTATAAATATGTATACCTATATTGCATTTAGCACATATTTAACATGTATTGTTCTACCTGCCATCTAGGGGAAGGGGTGGGGGGAAAGGAGGGGAAAAGTTCTAACAGAAGCTTTTGTCTTATAAATATAAGACAAAATGTAAATGTAAATGAAAAGCTACAATAAAAAAAAGAGTAAACGGTGAATAATCAAATTTATTTTTTAAAATTAGTTTTATAATTATAACATTTTTTGACAGTACATATGCATAGGTAATATTTTTTTTACAACATTATCCCTTGTATTCCCTTCTGTTCCAAATTTTTCCCCTCCTTCCCTCCACCCCCTCCCCTAGATGGCAGGCATTCCCATACATATTAAATATCTTATAGTATATCCTAGGTACAATATATATGTGCAGAACCGAATTTTGTTGTTGTTGTTGTTGCATAGGAAGTATTGTATTCAGAAGGTAAAAATAACCTGGAAAGAAAAACAAACAAACAAAAAAATGCTCACAGTTTACACTCATTTCCCAGTGTTCCTTTTCTGGATGTAGCTGATTCTGTCCATCATTGAGCAATTGGAATTGGATTAGCTCTTCTCTATGTTGAAGATATCCACTTCCATCACAATACATTCTCATACAGTATCATTGTTGAAGTGTATAATGATCTCCTAGTTCTGCTCGTTTCACTCAGCATCAGTTCATGTAAGTCTCTCCAAGCCTCTCTGTATTCCTCCTGTTGGTCATTTCTTACAGAACAATAATATTTCATAACATTCATATACCATAATTTACCCAACCATCCTCCAATTGATGGATATGTATTCATTTTCCAGTTTCTAGCCACTATGAAAAGGGCTGCCACAAACATTTTGGCACATACAGGTCCCTTTCCCTTCTTTAGTATTTCCTTGGAATATATGCCCAGTTGTAGCACTGCTGGGTCAAAGGGTATGCACATTTTGATAACTTTTTGGACATAATTCCAGATTGCTCTCCAGAATGGTTGGATTCTTTCCCAACTCCACCAACAATGCATCAGTGTCCCAGTTTTCTCACAGCCCCTCCAGCATTCATCATTTGTTCCTGTCATCTTAGCCAATCTGACAGGTGTGTAGTGATATCTCAGAGTTGTCTTAATTTGCATTTCTCTGATCAATAGTGATTTGGAACACTCTTTAATATGAGTGGATATAATTTCAATACCATCATCTGAAAATTGTCTGTTCATATCCTTTGACCATTTATCAATTGGAGAATGGCTTGATTTCTTATAAATTAAAGTCAATTCTCTTTTAGAGATGAGGCCTTTATCAGAACCTTTAACTGTAAAAATGTTTTCCCAATTTGTTACTTCCCTTCTAATTTTCTTTGCATTGATTTTGTTTGTGCAGAAACTTTTTAATTTGGTGTAATCAAAATTTTCTATTTTGTGATCAATAATGGTCTCTAGTTCTCCTTTGGACACAAATCCCTTCCTCCTCTACAAGTCTGAGAGGTAAAGTATCCTATGTTCTTTGAATTTATTTATGATCTCGTTCTTTATGCCTAAATCTTGGATGCATTTTGATCTTATCTAAGTATGTGGTGTTAAATGTGGGTCCATGCCTAGTTTCTGCCATACTAATTTCCAGTTTTCCCAGCAGTTTTTGTCAAATAATGAATTCTTATCCCAAAAGTTGGGATCTTTGGGTTTGTCAAACACTACATTGCTGTTTTTGTTCACTATTTTGCCCTGTGAACCTAACCTATTCCACTGATCAACTAGTCTATTTCTTAGCCAATACCAAATGGTTTTGGTGACTGTTGCTTTATAATATAGCTCTAGATCAGGTACAGCTAGACCACCTTCATTTATTTTTTTTTCATTACTTCCCTTGAAATTCTCTACCTTTTTTTTTGTTCCATATAAATTCTGTTGTTATTTTTTCTAGGTTATTAAAATAGTTTCTTGGAAGTCTGATTAGTATAGCGCTAAATAAATAGATTAGTTTAGGGAGTATTGTCATCTTAATTATATTTGCTCGTCCTATCCAAGAGCACTCAATCAATGTCTTTCCAATTATTTAAACATGACTTTATTTTTTGGCAAGTGTTTCATAATTTTGCTCATATAATTCCTGACTTTCCTTTGGTATATATAATATAGATATATTCCCAAATATTTTATACTATTGATAGTTATTTTGAATGGAATTTCTCTTTGTATCTCTTGCTGTTGGATTGTGTTGGTAATGTATAAAAATGCTGAGGATTTATGTGGATTTATTTTGTATCCTGCAAATTTGTGAAAGTTCTGAATTATTTCTAATAGCTTTTTAGCAGAGTCTTTGGGGTTCTCTAAGTATATCATCATGTCATCATAATCAAATTTCTTAATGCTTTGATAGAGGGGTGGCTGCAGATGTCCACTAAGTGTTAAGTTGCTAAAGTGGAGAGAAGATACAATAGAAGCAGAGCTCAGGATAAAGAGGACAAACTATATTCTTTACTAATTTAAATTTACTAACTTAAAATTGTTATATTTCACTTTATAATATTAATTACAAACCTTATAACACCCATGGAGAGCAACTGTATTTTTATCATATGAATATTAATGTGCAAGGTAATCATGTATGCTTCATTAATGTTGGGCTTTTTTTTTTTGCTTTATTTTAACAGGTTGTGCCTGTTATAAAAGAGTTGTTTCCCCAGATAATTTATGGGATTCACTGTAATTTTCCTGGAATGCAAAGTCCAATAGAATGTATGTTTCATTTAAGCATAACATTTTTGAGGGCAAGAACTATTTCAGTAAACATAGTCTACATAAGTACATTATTTAACTAATTTTTAACTAGTAAAAACTCATAAAATTTGCATATGTGAATAATTGCTATGGGTAAATTTTTTAAAATCCTCATCTAATAAAGGTTAAAAAAATGACCAGCAGGATAAATACAGCGAGGCTTGGAGAGACTTACATGAACTGATGCTAAGTGAAATGAATAGCACCAGCTACATTTCAACATCAGTAATATATGAGGATCAATTCTGATGGAAGTGGCTATCTTAGGCAGTGAGAGGATCCAAATCAGTTCAATTTGATCAGTGATGAACAGTACTAGCTATACCCAGAACACTGGGAAATGAATGTGGACCACAACATAGCATTTACACTCTTTCTGATGTTGTTTGCTTGCATTTTTGTTTTTCTTCTCAGGATATTTTTATCTTCTTTCCAAGTCTGATTTTTCTTGTGCAACAAGATAACTGTATAAATTTGTATACATATATTGTATTTAACATATATTTTTATACATATTTAACATATATGGGACTTTCTGCCATCTAGGTGAGGAGGTGGAAGGAATCAAGGGAAAAGTTGGAACAGAAGTTTTTGCAAAGGTCAATGTTGAAAAATTACCCATGCATACATATGTTTTGTCAATAAAAAGCTATAATTAAAAAGGAGTTATTTTCTTCAAATAATTTATGTATTTCCTTTTTCCAAACACTCCTGGAAAGCTTTCCTTTCCTTTTCTCATTTTTCTTCTAACTTTCTTTTAAGACTTTTTTTGAATTCTTCCAAGAGTGTATTTTGACTTATATACCAACTCACACCAATTTTTGAGGCTTCATCTGTAGGTGTTTTGCTTTTAGTGTCCTTGCATTTTGAAGTTTTTTTTTTTTTTCTTATCTGTCTCCATAATACTTACCTATGGCTGGAGATCTTTTTTGCTTTTTTGCTCATTTTCAAAAATATTTAGCTCTACTCTTAGGACACAGGGAAGATTGTCTTGAGCTTCCTATTATGGATGACAGGCCTTTTACACTGCCCTGGGACTGCTGGTGCTCCTGCCATCTTCTCTAAGATTGGTAGGCCTTACTAAGTCACACTTGTCATGCTTAGATTTAGGGGCTCAATATGTGCCTTCTATAGATGTTTTGAAAATGTCACAGCTAGATTGAGCATTAACTGGCTTCTGATCCAAGACGGAGTAGCCAACACTGCTGTATTGTGGCTAAAAACCTTCCATTAGATTCCCCCACTTGGAGCCTCTCTGTCTTGGGTCTCCCTGTGCTGTGCCTGCACTATGATGAAACCTTTCTGCCCAATTAAGACAGCCCTTTCCTGAAGTCCTTCCAAGATATCTTCTACAAGAAATTTACTACAATCAAAATATTTGATGGTTGTGTCACTCCCAAATCTGTTCAGTGGCTTATTCTGCATGTTGATTCTGAGGGAAGCCAGGAACAGTTCAGACAAATTTCTGTCTACTCTTTTCCATCTTGTTCCATCTCTCATCTCCTTCCCAGACATCTCAAACACAGTTGTTCGTATCAGAATTCATTGTCTTTTCCTGTAATCTCTTAATACTTGTTAACTTCAATAATTATTGGTGAGCTCAACACCATCTTTCATTCCCTTAGATGTGTCATCTTTGACCCCTTACTATACCTTTCATCCCTCAAAATCAATCTATTGCCAAGGTCTTTTGATTTCACATTTTCAACATTTCTCAATTATGGCTCCTCTCTTCTACTTCTCCCTTGTACTTCTACCACTCTAATATTGCTTATGAGATTAACACATATTTTCCATAATATCCCTCAGAAGTCTAGAAAATAGCCATACACATCCATTATGACTTTTATAAACTGATATCTACTTTGATAACATCTAAAGATCCATATCATTATTTCTAGCTACTTTTTAAAACTACATAGTTTTCTATTGTTTTATTTCTATGCTCCATACTGTTTCCTTCTTTTGTGTTTTTTGTTGTATTGTGTACAATACAACAATTGTGTAATTGTTCTTTTCCTCTAGCACAGTCTCACATCAATTCCTTGTGTTACTTCATTTTTTCTTCTTTTTTCATATTGAATCCTTCTTCACTATTCTTTTAAAAGGAAAGGAAAAGAGGTTGTGACTTGCACAGTGATCAAAACCCTTAGATAATGAATGTCCATTTCTCAAGAACATTGTCTGCAACCCAAAGGAGCTGCATAGACCATCAAGATGCTGAATGATTTGCTCAGTTTTATCTACTATATGTCAGAGACAAGATCTTATTTAGGTGTCCCCAGTACACAGTCCTTAGTCCTTGAATTTCTACTCAATATAAACAAATGCTTCTCAAATTATTTTTGGTAACACTTCCTATCTCTGATACCCTGGAGAGTAAAGAGGAAAAAAATTCCTGGAAGCTCCTTTAAGTACTGTCATTTCAATATTTTGATCCTTTTTTATTAAAACTTTAAAAATCGGGCATGGTTAATGTTAATATACTATTTTACACATGAATCAATCAATGGAACTATTTATCAAAAAACAAACAAAACAAAAACAAAAACAAAAACAAAAACAAAAACAAAAACAAAAACAAACAACTCATTGCTTTGAGATATAATAGTCCCTTAACTCATTCCTTCACTGAAGGCACTTATCACAGATTAGATGGCCACTTTAGGGAGAATGGTAATAAGAAATTTTGTTTCTCCCCCTCCACTCCTCTGCTTCCCCATTCCTGACTCTCTATACTTTTCTAGGCAGAGTTTTCTTGAATTGTAAAAAGCTCCTACCTCAGTAGGGTTCTCACTTTGAAAAATGCCTCTGTAGCTTTGTCCTTTGGTAAGTTTCTCCAGGAACGTCCTTTTAATGGAAATTTCTGGGACCTCTTTGTTCTCTTTGTTCTCTACAGACTTCTCCACCATTAACTTCTGTATGTTCCTCTCATCCTTTGATTTTTGGCTATATTAATGTGTCTTCCCCCATTATAATGTGAGGTTCTTAAAGATAAAAATTCACTTTCCTTCCTTCCTTCCTTCCTTCCTTCCTTCCTTCCTTCCTTCCTTCCTTCCTTCCTTCCTTCCTTCCTTCCTTCCTTCCTCCCTCCCTCCCTCCCTCCCTCCCTCCTTCCTTCCTTCCTTCCTTCCTTCCTTCCTTCCTTCCTTCCTTCCTTCCTTCCTTCCTTCCTTCCTTCCTTCCTTCCTTCCTTCCTTCCTTCCTTTTTTCTTCCCTCCCTACCTCTTTTCCTTCATTTTTCCTTTCTTATCCCTTTCCTCTCTCCCTCTGACTGTTCCTCCATCCCTCTCTCTCTTTTCCTTTCTTTCTATCTCCCTCATTTATTGAATTTACTTGACTTTACCTCAGACATAAGATTGAATCAACCTAGAAGTTTTATATTTTTAAAGAAATGAGTTGGAGTAGATGAACTCTGAGATTGTTTTTAATTCTGATTTGTTGTTTTCTATAATCAGACCTATTTCTCCTTTCTTTTTCAATATTGCAAGACTCTATATGTAGAATATCATGGCAGATTACTTAAGGAACATTTTTCCCCAGTGTATCCAAATGAATCCTTAAATTGTATAGCTGAAAGTTAGAATAAATGGAGAATAATGTGTTGTTTTATATTTTTAGAAAGCCAGAATTAATATATATTCTTCCCCTTTAGAATGTGAAAGTAATATAAGGACAAAAATTCTATAACAAAAAGGTTGATATTAAAAATGGAAATCATTAATGTGACTGGGAAATTATTTTAGTAAAAGCTATTAAATTTCAAACTATAGAGAAATAGAAGAAACCTTCTGACCTGATTGAATTACAAATTAAATAAGAAACCCAATTCTAGGACAAATTCTGTCTGTCTGTCTGTCTGTCTCTCTCTCTCTTTCTATCTGTGTGTGTGTGTGTGTGCATCTATCAATATCTATGTCTCTCTCTGTGTGTCTGTGTTTCTCTGTCTCTTTTTGTTTCACTGACTTCTATATAGTTTCTGAGAAAGAATAGCCATTCTTGTTAAAATCAGTTCTTCAACATGTGCCCTTGATAATAATCCATGTGGTACTATTTTTTGCATTTCTCTCTCTCTCTCTCTCTCTCTCTCTCTCTCTCTCTCTCTCTCTCTCTCTCTCTCTCTCTCTCTCTCTCTCATTTCTGTCTCCTTGTCTCTCTTTTTGTTTCTCCCTATATCTCTATCAAGTGACATAGCTCTGGAAATTTTTACTTTATTTCTAATAAGAAATGATTACATATCATGGCCAGTGAATTCAGTACTGAGATGATTTAATGTTGCAACAGCCATTGTTCCATGACTGTTCATGGAATAGCATACTCGACTACTAAGCTGATTCTCTAAAATGTTTGATTACATCACTCTCCTACTCAGTAACTCTTATTAGTCCCTCTTGCCTCCAGGATCACATAAAAAATCTTCTGTTTGACATTCAAAGACCTTCATAATTTATCATCTTTCCACCTTTCTAAACATCTTATCCATTATTTTCTACTATGTATTCCTCAATCTGGTGACACAGTCTTCTTGCTAGTCCATGAAGAAGATATTTTATCTCTATGCTCTGTGCATTTTCTCTGGCTTTGCCCCATGCTGGTAGTGTTTTCCCTCCTCAAGGCTACATATTGGCTTCCTTGTTTATCTTTAATTGTCAACTAAATATCAGTTCTAAGATGATACTTTTAAAAAACAACTGTTTATTGTATCTCTCATTAGATTGTGAGTTTTCTGAGGGCAAGGATTGTCTTTTGCATTTTTGGTATCTCCAAAGTTTGAGGATTAATGCATGTTTACCAACTGACTGACAGATCAAACATCTCAATGAGTTCAATTTTTGATTCTCATCCATCATTTCCTCTTTAATCATCATAAAAATTCTTGGTAATTTTGTATTCATGTCCAGAATTTTTTAATCATTCTGTTCTCTCAGTTCAACTCTCTCATCCTATCTCAATTTAACTTGTCAGCTACAGTGATGTTCATATCTTAAACCTCAGAATAATTCCAAGCATATAAATTCTGAAATTCTTTTTTCTTATCATGATCTACTATTCTACAGTTTTTCCTATCTCACTTTCCCTAAACCTGTTCCTCAGTCTTATAGGACCCTAAAGTCATGAATAACCTATAGTCCAGTATATCAACCCTTATTTTGGCTTCATTTTCAATTTTCTCAGTTATGATATTATGTTTGATAGTTCCAGCAAAGATCTATTCTCCATTTTTAAAATGCCTTGTCTCCTTCTACTAGTGACATCTTTCTAATCTCTATTATTATATTTTCCACTCCTACTATTTAAGCTTCTAAAAAGAAAGCACAAAACCATCCCTGACTGTTAAAAAAAACCTAGTAGTATGTATTATTTAATCTTAAATCCCCATCAATGGCTTCACAGCAATATTATTTTTTCATATTCAATTACCTATCATATGCCCCTCAGTAGCAGATTCCAATAAATTCATCTCTTTTCAAGCTGCTCAGACAATTCCCAGTGACTTTTTCTCACCATATGAATTTTAACTCCTATTAACAAATCCATGCCTCATGATTTCTCTACCTGACTTCTATATAGTTTCTGAGAAAGAATAGCCATTTTTGTTAAGGTCAGTTCTTCAACATTTGCCCTTGATAATAATCCATGTGGTATTATTTTTTTTTATATTTACACCTTCTTTCTTTCTTCCTTTCAATCTTTCTCTATTCACTAGTTTGTTCTTTACTACTTACAAATATTCCCATGTCACATTTATTCTAAAAATATCCTTTACCTTAGTCATCCCTCAACTCATTATTTTGTATCTTTATTCTCAATTACTATTAAATGCTTAGGAAATATAATCTACACTGACTGTACTTACTACCACACAACTATTACTCTTCAAATCTTGTAATTTCCCTTCCAATCCCTCTACTTTTTCCAATAAAAAGCTATCATTTCAAACTTTATCAAAGAGTTTTTAAATACTTTCTCAGATTTCATTATCTTAAATTTCTCTACTCCAGGCAAGATGGTGGAGTGAACCTAGTAAACTACTTGAGCTTTCCTGGTTTCCCTCAAAACCCACATGAAAACCAAGCCTCTTAACAGAGTCTGATGGAATGAAACTATTTTTTCCAGCTCCAGGTAGACTGGAAGGACTTCAAGAAACATCAGTCTTAAATTGGTGTGAAAGGGATGTTCAGCCAAACTCAGATGGTGTCTTGAAAAACTAGTAATAAGATCTTGATCACAACAGCTCAGCAGCTGACACCATTTGTCTTGGCTCAGTAACAGACTAGACCAGTGGGGCAGCCTCTAATCCCAGCTAAGAAGACAAACTTAAGTGTAGGGAAACCAGCATATTGCCTGAGAGAGTATCCCTGATGTGAGCAAGACACCAAAGTCAAGGAGTTCCTGTACTCAAATCCAGAGCTTGAAGCTGCATGACAAGCTTGTAACAGTGTCTCCTGGATTCTAAGAGCAAAACACAAACATAAAAGCCACAAGAGTGGGGAAAGAGAAAAAAAGAAAAGGAACAAGAAATAGTAAAAATAAAAACCTTAACTGTAGAAAGCTTCTGTTATAACAGGAAGACTAAAACATAACTCAGAGGACAAAATGCCCACAAAGGAAATAGCAAAGAATGATAAGAACTAGTCTCAAGGCCAATGAGACTATTTGCAAGTGCTCATAAAAGATTTTAAAAAAACAAATAAGAGAGGTAGAAGAAAAATTGGGAATGAAATGAGAAGTATATAAGAGTCAACAGTTTGGAATAGGAATTAAAAAGATGACTGAAGAAAATCAATTCCTTAAAAAATAGGTCAAACAAAAAGAAAATCCACTGAAAATAAGCAACACATTCAAAAATAGGATGAAACAAACAGAAAAATAGAAAGCCTATGTGAAGAAAATCACTAAATTATTAAAAAATAGAATGGGGTAAATGGAAGCTAATCATTCCATGGGACATCAAGAATCAGTCAAACTAAAAAGAAAGAAAAAAATGGAAGAAATATAAAAGACTTCATTGGGAAAACAAAATCAAACAAATAAATGATTTGGAAAATAGACCGAGGAGAGACAATTTCAAAATTAGAAGGATATGGCCCAAAAAAGGGTCTGGTTAGCATTCTTCAAGAGCTCATCAAGGAAAACTGCCGGACATACCAAAACCATATGGCAAAACAGCCATTGAAAGTCTCCATGAAGCATCCTTAGAAATAGATACTACAATGTTGTGATATGGGAACCACCTGCTGGAAGTCTAACTCAGATCTGTAGAATGGATCTCTTCCTGTGAAAGTATGATGATGATAAAAGGAGACTGAGAGGCAGATGCTGTTCTCTTACCTCTCCACTGAGAGGCAGTTATGTTGTCTGACCTCTCTTCTCTTCGCTCTGCCTCTAATTTATTTCATTCCCAATCCATAATGAACATTTGCAAAGTCTGCTTTGTAACTCTTTCAAGTGTTATGATTCACAATGAAGGCTCTTGGAGAACTGACCTGCTCTTTCACCTAGGCATGATCCTGAAAAATTACCCTCTTTTTTGTTTTAGATATGATTATTTTCCCCCCATATCATGGTCAGTAAGTTTATGCATTGGCTGTTATTTAAGTCCACATGCTAAGATATTTGAGTCCGCATGCTAGAGTGCAAACAGTACTATAGCAAATATTGAATCTTGTGAGATGTTATGTAGGCAAACTTTCAAATGGAGAAGAGGACTATAGTCAGAACAAGCATTCTTTATAAGTGTCTCATTAGTCTCCTGGCTCAGCCCTTTGATGTGTTGGCCATTTAATTACCCCAACTCAAAAAGTCTTAACAGGTTTCTTCTACCTTTTCTTTCCTGTGGGTTAACAAAGGAACTCTGGGAGGATCCTACTCACTAACAGCTCTTGAGTCCTGCTGCTTCTTTGTTTCTTGTGGTCCTTGTGCCCCACGTTCAGGTGCCATATGTTGTGATATGGGAGCCACTGCTAATGGCCACTGGAGGTCTAACTTAGACCTGTAAAATGGATCTCTTCATGTGAGATGATGATGATAATGATGATATAAGGAGACTGAGAGGCAGTTTCATTCTCTAACCTCTCTCCTCTTCCCTCTGACTCCAATTTATTTCATTCCCAACCCACAAGGAACATCTGTAAAGACTGCTTTGTAACTCCTTCAAGTTTGTGATTCACAGTGTAGGCTCTCAGAAAATCGACCTTCCCCTTCACCTAGGGATAGTTCTTAACACTACAAGGAAATACTCAAGGAACAAAGTTACAAAACTCCACAACTATAATATCAAGAAAAAAAATGCTGCATGCTGCCAGACAAAAACAATTTGAAATAAATATTTAGAAGCACCAATCAGGATTAGCCAGGACCTGGAAGCTTCAGAGGGCCTGGAAAACCATATTCTAAAAGGTAAATAACCTGGGCTTAAAATCAAGAATTAAGGACCCAGTGCAACTGAACATCATCTTCAATGAAGTAAGAGACTTTTAATTATTTTTATTGGGAAAAAATAAAAACAAACTAAAAAGAAAATTTAATTTTCAAAAAAAGAATTCAAGAGAAGCATAAAAAATAAAAAAGGAAAAATAAATGTATAATTTAAAGGTTAATATATTTATATCCTTAAATGGAAAAATGATATCTATAACTCTTTTTTTAAAAATTCATTTTTAATATAAATTGCTTTATGAATCATGTTGAGAGAGAAAAATCAGTGCAAAAGGGAAAAACCATGGGAGAGGAAAAAAACTCAATAAAGAAGTGAATATAGCAGTTGTTGATTTACATTCAGTCTTCTTAATTCTTTTTCTTGATGTACATGGCCTTTTCTGTCCAGAATCTTTTGGGGTTGTTTTGGATCAATGAACCCCTGAGAAGAAGCAAGTCATCATCGCATGTTCTTGCTATTGTTGCATATAATGTATTCCTGGTTCTACTTTTGTTTCACTCATCATCAGTTTGTGTAAATCTTTCCAGGCCTTTATAAAATTAGCTTATTCATCATTTTTATAGAAAAATAATATTCTATTACTTTCAAATATCACAATTTGTTCAGTCATTTCCCAATTCATGGGCAATTACTCATTTTCCAATTCACTGCCACCACAAAAATTGCTGCTACAAACATTTTTGCACATGTGGTTCTTTATGTATCCTTTGTGATTTTCTTGGGATATAGACTTAATAATGGCATTGTTGGGTCAAAGGGTATGCACAATTTTATAATTCTTTGTTCACAGTTCCAAATTGCTCTCCAAAATGGTTGGATCATTTCATAACTTCACCAACAATGCATTAATGTCCCAGTTTACCCACATTGCCCCTAACATTTAGCATCATCTTTTCCTGTAAATCTGAAATGGGTGGTTGTACCTCAGAATTGTTTTAATTTGTATTTTTTCTAACCAAAAGTGGTTTGCAGCATTTTTTCATATAACTGTGGTTGGCTTTAATTTTGTCATCTGAAAATTGTCTGTTCATAGCATATCATATTCCAAGCTCTTGACTCTATATTATATACCTCTAATTGTTCCCCCAATTTTTCTTCTACCACTCTTATTTACCTTTTGAAATCTCATATTCTTACAGATTTGACACAGTTCTTATATATTATTGAAATGAGACTTTTAGGAGAAACACTGGCTATAAAGAATTTTTCCAACTTTGTACTTCCCTTTTAATTTTGTTTCTGTTGGTTTTGTTTGTACAAAACCTTTTTTTAATTTTATGTAATCAAATCATAAAGTTCTCTAGTTATTTTTGTCATAAAATTTTCCATTCTCCAAAGATCTGATAGATAAATTATCATTTATTCTCCTAATTTGTTTATGATATGATCCTTTATGACCAAATTATGATCCCATTTTGACCTTATTTTGTTATGGGGTAGGAGATATAGGTGTATGTCAATTTTTGACATATTATTTTTCAGTTTTTCTAGCAAACTGAGTTCTTATTCCAGAGGCTAGAGTTTGGATGTTTATCAAATATTAGATTAATATAGGTCTTGATTATCATGTCTTGTATTTAACCAATTCCATTGATCTACCACTCCATTTCTTAGCCAGTACCAAATGGTTTGCTGACTGCTGCTTTGTAATATAGTTTTAGATTTGGTACTGATAAGCCACCAACCTTTGCATGACTTTCATTAATTCCATTTATATTATTTTTAAAGCTTTTTTATTTACCAAAAATATGTATGGGTAATTTTTCAAAATTGGCCTTTGCAAAGCCTTCTGTTCCAAATTATCTACTCCTTCCCTCCATCCTCTCCCCTAGATGGCAGGTAGCCCAATACATGTTAAATATGTTAAAATATGTTAAGTCCAATGTAATATACATATTTATATAGTTATCTTGTTGCATAAGAAAAATCCTATCAAGAAGGAAGAAAAAAAAACTGAGAAAGAAAACAAAATGTAAGAATTGAACAAAAAAATAGAACAGCGCAAAGAGTGAGAATGCTATGTTGTGATCCACACTCTGTTCCCAAAATCCTCTCTCTTGGTCTAGATGGTTATCTTTATTACTGAACAGTTGGAACTGGTTTGAATCATCTCTTTGTTGAAGAGAGCCACATCTATCAGAATGGATTGTTATATAGTATAATGATCTCTTGCTTCTGCTCATTTCACTTAGCATCAATTAATATAAGTCTCCCCAGACCTCTCTAAAATCATCCTCCTGATCTTTTCTTACAGAACAATATTCCATAACATTCATATACCATAATTTATTCAGCCCTTCTTCAATTGATCAGCATCCATTCAGTTTTCAGTTTCTTGCCACTACAAAAAGGGCTGCTGCAAACATTTTTGCACATATGGATCCCTGTCACTTCTTTAAGATCCCTTTGGGATATACTCCCAGTATAAACACTAATGTATCAAAGGGTATGCACAGTTTAATAATTTTTTGAACAAAGTTCCAAATTTCTCTCCAGAATGATTGAATCCATTCACAGTTATACTAACAATGTATGAGTGTCCCAGTTTTCACACATTCCCTCCAACATTCATTATTATCTTTTCCTATTATCTTAGTCAATCTGAGAGATATGTAATGGTATCTCAAAGTAGTCTTTTCTCTGATTAATAGTGATTTGGAGCACCTTCTCATATGACTAGAAATAGTTTAAATTTCTTCATCTGAAAATGATGAGCCTTTGAACCCCAAAATAACAAGGGATTTGGCTACGCCCAGCCAGCACTGGAAGGAAGTCAGCAGCATCAGACCAGGGCAATATAGAGCTGCTATTGCCTATAGAACAATCCCTCTATTGGCCTAAAAGCAAACATCAATCCTTAAATAATGAGCAAAAAAGCAAAAAGAACTCTGATCATAGATAGTTTTTATGGAGACAGAGAAGAAAAGACCTCAAACCCTAAAGACACTAAAGGGAACTTGTTTCCATATGAAGTCCCAAAGGATGATATAGGTTGGTTCCCATCTCACAAGGCTCCCTTGGAAGAATTCAAAAGGAATCCTAAAAGAGAGTTAAAAGAAAAATGGGGAAAAGAAATGAGAATTTTGCAGGAAAATTTGGAAAAGAAAACACAGAAATTATCTGGGGAAAAAGAACTCCTTAAAATAGATTTAGTTAAATGGAAAAATCATATAACTCTTTAAAAATAGATTTGGAAAACAAAATGACTTATTGAAAAAACAGAATTTGTGAAATGGAAAAGAAATTCAATGAACAAAACATCTCATTTAAAAATTCAATTGGCCAAATATAAAAGAAGATTAAAAATGGCAATTGAAGAAAATAATTCACTAAAAATTAGAATTGAACAAATGAAAGTTACCGATTCAAGGAGACATCAAAAAACAATTTAAAAACCTAAGAAAATGAAAAAAAACTAGAATATAATGTAAAGTACTTTATTGGAAATGCAACTGACCTGGAAAATAGATCCAGGAGAGACAATTTAAGAATTACTGGACTACCTGAAAATTATGATGGAAAAAAGAGCCTAGATAGACATCACCTCTCAGTAAAGCATTAAGGAAAACTGCTCTGATGTCCAGATGATAAACTAGCCATTTAAACAACTCAACAATCACATCCTGAAAGAGACACCAAAAGGAAAACTCCAAGGAATATCATAATGAAATTTCAGAATTCCAGATTAAGGAGAATACATTCCAAGAAGCCAGAAAGAAACAATTCAAATATAAAGGAGCCACCAGAAACTAGCAACTTCAACTCTAAAGGATCAAAGTACCTGAATCTGATATTCTTAAAAGTGAAGCAACTTGGATTACTGCCAAGAATCAACAATACAGCAAAATTAACCATTATCTTTCAGGGGGAAAGAGGGATATTCAATGAAATAATAAATCTCATTTATTTATAATGAAAAGAGCAGAGCTGAACAGAACATTTGATTTTCAAATACAGAATTCAAGAGAAGCATATAAAAAATAAAGAAAAATAACTATTTCTTTTAAAAACTAAAAAGTTTGCATGACTATATGGGAAGATGATATGTTTAACTCTTGAGAACTGTATCTCTGTTATGAGTATACATAGAGGGTTCAGGTATAATTTGATTTTGTTGTTATGTTATAAAAAAGAAGCTAGACATGGAAGGGGATTGTATGGGAAGAAATGGAAATTAGAGATAAAATGGGATGTATGTCATCTCATGAAGAGGCAAAAATGACCTATTACAATTGAAGGAAAAAAGAGAGAAGTATGAGCATTGTATGAATTTTGCTCTATCATATTTGTCTCAAAGAGAGAATATCAAACATATTTAGCTTCCCTAAGAAACTTGTCTAATCCTATATGGAAATGGGAGAGAAAATGAAAGGGGAAAACTAATACAAGAGAGAAGAGAAGAAGAAGGTGAAAGGGACAAGAAAAAAGAGAAGCTATAAAAGAAGATGGGCTGTGTAAGGGAGGTGGTGATCAAAAGAAAATACTGGGGAGGAGGGAAAAGGGGAAAGGAAAAAGTAAACTATTACTCAGGAAAAATAAAAATGATGGGAAATACAATTAGTAATTTTAAGTGAATGTGAATGGGATGAATTCTCCCATTAAACAGAAGAGACAGCATACTAGATTATAAATCATAATCTTATAGATTTTTTTGTCTGAAAGTGAAAAGGACATATGTGTGCAAAAATGTTTGTGGTACCTCTTTTGGTAGTGGTAAGGAACTGGAAACTGAGTGAATGCCCACCAGTTGGAGAATGGCTGAATAAGTTATGGTATATGAATGCAATGTAATATTATTGTTCTATAAGAAACAATCAACAGGATGATTTCAGATAGTTCTGTAGAGACTTACATAAACTCATGCTATGTCAAGTGAGTAACATGAAGAGAACACATCAAGATTACATGATGATCAATTCTGATGAATTGAAGTGAAGTAAATCAGGACAGTTCCAATGGTCTTGTGATGATGCATCACAACATAATATTTTCACTCTTTTTGTTGTAATTTGCTTGAATGTTGTTTTCTTTCTCATTTTTTTCCTTTTTGATATGATTTTTCTTGTTCAGTATGATAATTGTGGAATTCCTCCTGTTTAACATATATTGGATTATTTGCTATCTAGTAGAGATTGTGAGAGAAAGGGAGGGAAAAATTGGGAAACAGGTTTTACAAGAGCAAATGTCAAAAATTATTTATTCATAAATTTTGAAAATTAAAAGCTTAAATAATATATATTAAAATAAATGTATATATATATATATATATATATATATATATATATATATATATATATATATATATATATACCAAGTGATAAAGCATCCAATTTCTTAGAGAAGTTAAACCAGCTATAGGAAAAAAAATTGAGAGTCAAACTATACTAGTTAGGGACATCAACCTTCCCTTTTCAGAATTAGACAAATCTAACCACAAAATAAATGAATTATAGACCTCTGGAAAAAATGAATATATAAATTTTTCTCAATAGTACATGGAACATACACCAAAACTGACCATGTATTAGGGCATAGAAACCTCAGAATCAAATAAAGGTAGAAATAGTAGATGCCTACTTTTTAGATCTCTACACAATAAAAATTACATTCAATAAAAGCCCCGGTAAGTATAATTTGAAATTAAATATTATAACTCTAAAGAATGAATGAGTCAAACAAAAACTCATAGAAACAATCAATAATTTCATATGAGGCAATGAAAATAATGAAATAACATACTAAAATCTATGAGATATGTACAAAATTGTTCTTCTGTATTTCTGAGTAGTTATATGAATAAAATAGAGAAAGAAGAGATCAATTATTTGAGCATGCAACTAAAAAGCTAGAAAAAGAATAATTTAATCCTGATTAAATATCAAATTAAAACCTCAGTAGAGAAATTAATAAAGTTGAAGCTAAGAAGGCTATTGAACTAATTAATAAAATTTAAGCATTGAATTTATTTAAAAAACAACAAAATAGACAAACCTTTGATTAATTTGATTACAAAAAGTAAAGAAGGAAAAAAAAAAAACATTACTAGCATCAAAAATATAAAGGATGAACTTACCAATGAAGAAGGAATTAAAGCAACTGTTAGGAGCTATTTTTCCCAAGTATATGCCAGCAAACTTGGCAATCTAATTGAAATGGATAGATATTTACAAGAAATATAATTTGCCAAGTTTACCCGAAGAAGAAGAAAATTACTTAAATAGTCCCATTTTATAAATAAATGGAATAAGCCATCAGTGAACTGCTTAAGAAAAATCTTCATGGCATGTTGGATTTATAAGTGGATTTTAGCAAACATTTAAAGAACAATTAATGTCAATATATGTAAATTATTTGGATAAATAGGTAAAGAAATACTCCTACCAAATTCTTTCTATGACAGAAATATAGTACTAAACTTAACCTAAACCAGGAACAGCCAAAACAGAGGAAGAAAATTGCATACCGATCTCCCCAATAAATATTGATGCAAAATTTTTAAATAAAATATTAGCAAAGAGATTGTAATATATCAGCACAATAATACACTATTACCTATTGGGATTCCATTTTTCTTCATCTAACTCAATATGAAATTAGCATCAAACACCAGGATTGAACAAATATAAATTGATCTTTCTAACTCTTTTGTAATCACTAGAATGGTGGCCTCATGATAACACCTTAGTGATCAAAATGTATATGATGCTTCTTGATTGATTAGTTAATTAATATATTAATTTAATGATTACTTGCTTTTCTGATTAGTGTCAGAAGGAAGGGAGATATAGCAATTCAATATTATTATTACTTCTGAGATACCCAGCTTAGAGCACCTGTCACAGTTCTAATTGATTTCCTTGCTTTCAATTCCTCTCTCCATAATCCATCTATCGGATTGCTACAGCAGTGTCCTTTCAAAGGCATGAGTCTAAATATAGTACTCCTTCTGCAACTTTCTATTGTTTATAAGATAAAAGACAGACTCCTCGGGTGGTATTTAGCACCCACGACAATGTGGGTACAACCCATAATATTTTTCCTCTTTAATTTGATTTTAGTCCCCTTTCCTTTAGCCAAGTTGAGGTACTGCTACTTTTACAAGCTCAACATGTCATCTGGTACCTCTAAGTATTCAGCTATTGATTGCTTAATGTATACCAGGCAATGAGAAAGGCAAAAACGAGTTTCTTTCCTTAAAGATGCTTGATGCTTTAGTAGATCACAAAATATTTTAAACTTCATATATTATGTATATTTATTAATGTATATACACACATACACACATACACACATATATGCATGTACATATGTACATGCATAAATACACAACCTATCCCTAACTGCTGTGACCCTGAACAGATTATTTAATTTTCTAAATTTCATTTTTCTAGATTGCACAGTGATTTAATTGGCATTGATTCAAAAATGTATCTTTATATATACATACACACATATTTAACAATAATATAAGTATTTGTATTATAATATATGTATATATTTACCTACATGTATATTTGTGTATGTATTCATACAAATACATAATAATTTCATCCTCACAACTTTCTTAACTAGATGACATTATCATCCCCTTTTTACATATGAGGAATCAGAAACTTGAGTTAAGTTAAATAACTCATCACCCAACTTACAAGTGCTGGAAACAGAATTTGAATTCAAGATTCCTTGATCCCACGTGCTTTTATCCACTGCATCACATAGCTACTTTTATAGATGTTTTCTGCCCAAAAAATGTCTTTTTAAAGTGAATACCAATTAAATTATTTTATTATCTAGAAAAGTGAAGTTTAGAAAAGGAAATACTTTTAGAACACCCAATAGAACCAATGGTCCCTAAGTCTAAGTGCAATGCTCTTTCCCATTGATCCTTTAGATTCTCATTAGATTTTTCCCCCAACACTTGCTGAACAACTAAAGCAAACCCATCAAACTTCAATAAAATATACTCTAACTGTGGATGGAAAGCAGGTTCTCAAATGAAAGCTATTCATCAAAAGGCATCTGGGAGAGGTAAGTTATGAATAAAAATATGCGGAACCTGTCATCTAAGTGATACATGCAAAAAAAAGCCCCAAAATAAATAACATTTAAAACAATTTGCAGCTGCTTCTCAATAAGCTTCCAAATGATAAGGGCTATAGAGATTAGCGGACTTCACTTTTCTCTGGGTTGGAAGTCAAAAGTTTTGGGTCTATAAGAATGCTTTTCCAAACCCCTTAAACCAGTTTCACAATGTAGCCGTTAAAATGGAAGCTGAGAGGCATGTGACATACCTCAGGTACTTCAAGGCAAGGAACCTCTATTCTCATCCTATATATTGTATATTATATATCCTCTCTATAGCTTTCCTCACACAGGTAGGAGCAGTAGAAGAGAAAATCTTGCTTTTCTAGGATGCAGCAGAACACACTGGTTTAACTTCTTTCCATAATTGTCTTCTTAGGGAATCGTTTCAGTCATGTCAAACATAATAGAGTTTTTATGGGTATAAGAAGGCTGTAATCTAATTTTGGAGGGATCCTTATCCCCTTACTGTGGGTTTGCTGCTTTTAATCGCAACCCTTTTATTCGAATTTGCTCGGTAAAAATTCAATATGCTTTTTAGCTGACAGCTCAAGACACAGACTGGTCTTTTATACTACATTTTCTCATGCCAACACTATGTTTTAAATCATGTTATCATTGCTCGCAACGGCCAATTAAGGAGTTATTTTTGTAGTCCATTATAGGCCCCAATGGCTGGGTGTAATTTCTTCAACCCAGTAAAAACTATTTCTTTTAACAATATACACTATAAACTTAATTAAAATAGCAGACTGCTGCTCTAACAAATTTCTGCAAAGGAATGGATTTCAAACCTTTGTACATTTGATTTAAGGGAGATAAAGAACCTCTCTCACTGTCTTGTCACATGCCAAATGGTCAGCCTCTTTCAAAATCCTGCCTGATTTCCTGGAATTTTATCATTCACATTGAGAGAGTTCATTTTCTTTTTGAGGAGCTGAAGTCTTTTTGAAAATCTGTTCAACAGAGACAGATAAACAGAAAGATAAATAGATAGGTAGATGATAGGTAGATAGGTAGATAGATAGGTAGGTGATATAGGTGGTGATATATACCTGTTTGGTGATGTTTCATAGGCCAGATAATATAAATTGAATAGTTTCTATACTGAAGGCTATTTTAAAGAATTCTATTCACTTTCCTTGTAAATCTTTCCTAGAATTATGAAATATAAGAAATGAAAGAATAAGACAAATTCAGTCAAGGTCAAAAGATGAATTCCCTCTTTGACATTTCTGACAAATTTTGATCAGCCTTCTCCTTATGAACTTCTTAATGACAAAATTTCACTCTCTTGAAATAGATCATTTCATTACATTAACAAACAAACAAACCCTAAACTAAACAACAGGGAAAATTTAGAAAGTCTTTCATTATTTTGATTGATTTAAAACTCCCACTATAGCTGCTACCATGTATTATAACAATGTTACCTTTAAGCAACAAGCTAATCTTATTTAAAACTTTTTTCTTGATTCAATCTAATACAAATTTATTTAAGCTGCTACCATGTCCAAGACACTGCAGCAGGCTTTGAACATAAAAAAGGAGTAGGAGATGAACAAATAATGAAATAACATGCTTGTATTCACCAAGTCTTCTATATATCTTCAAACCAACTGAATAATGCATTCTTCCCAATTCCTTCCTACAGCATGGGAATTTCTGCTTTAAAATGTAGTGTCTGGAACTGACTACTATTCTGAATATGTGCTTTGACTAAGACTGTGGAAAATATTTTCTTTATTCTGGAAATTGAGTTCTATTCACAACCTACCTGGACCTTGTAAGAACAGCTACCAAAAAGGAAACCCTTTCCCCTTCCTGACCTCAGCCACTAACAAACAATATAAGGACTTGAAGGGATAGTATAGCTAGTGTTGTCCTTTCCTTTTTCCTCATTTTGTCTTGATACTTCCTGCCCCAACTTCATACCTTCTAGATGCATGAAATCTTTTAACCCTTTGACTCCTATAAATCCTTTCTGTGATGGGCTGATCACCTCTGGTCCCACTTTCCCTGCAGAGCTCCCATAGTTATTCCAACTGCTTTAATCAACAATGAGATCAAGAACCATAAGACCTTACCATCTGTAATACCTCCTTAGACCACTTACTCCAAATCCATTACATTTTCCATATATCGTGCTATATATAACACTTTCTCAGCTAGGAAGTATTAAGTGTCTGAGGACAGATTTGAATTCAGTTCCCCCTGACTTCAGGGCTAGTGATCTACCCACTGTACCACTTAGCTGCCCCTGTTTTTTTCATCTTAACCAAGTCATTTGAATTCTCAGGATTCTGGATATATCTTTAAGACTGTAAATTGCAAATGGCATCAACTTTCACTAGTAGAGGAAATTTTATTGCCTGGCATTCACTTATACTAATCATTAGTGCAGGCTTTATCCCCAGCATTCACAATAGTGCTTGATTGACATAAAGAGTTTCATATGGAAATGATTTCATATTCAATTGGCCATTCTGGAGCTGTCCTTCTCAAACCAAAAAAATATTGAATTTCAAGACTATCCACAGTCATGGTTATTTGCGCCCTACCTGAAAACAAAGCTTCTCTATGACATCCTTGATGAAGTGACCACTAGAACTAGTGTCAGTTCTTTGAATTAGGATACTTAGTGTAAAGAGAAAAGGGAAAAGAGCAGACTTTATTCAAACCACATTTTTAGCAAAGGTGTTAAGTAAGCCCATACTTTATCTTTTAAAAAGCCCTTTGAATTCTTGCTGTATCATTACCCTCAGAGACATCTCTGTAACTTTCTCTTTTTTCCTGTTCCTGATCATTCAGGGAGTTTGCAGTGCACAAATAAACAGCTAGGGGAATCATTTCCCATGATGGCTAGCTGCCTCTTTTTTCTTAGTTTCTTTCTTTCCTTTTTTTTTTTTTTTTTTTTTTTCATGGTAAATGTTCTTGCAGTTTATAAACCAGATTACACACTAAGCAGTTAAAAAACATCTATCCTTCAACATTTTTGCTCATTTCTAGTCACCTAATTCATCTTTTGAAAGACATACCATAAAAGTCCAATGACACATAATGAAAATCTTTTTTTTTTTTTTTTTTTTTTTTTGCCTTGGTAAAAGGAACTAAGTGGAACTAGGGAATAGAATTTAGGATTAGTGAGAAAGATATGAATTCAAATGCAACCAAAAACATTTATTGGGTTTTAATCTTGAGTAATTCATTTGATATCTGTCTGCCTCAATTTTTTCATTTGAAAAAAGGAAAAAATTAGCAACTGATTAGTTTCTATGAGATTATTTTTAAATTAAAATTTTAAATAACTAAATACATGTTAGTTACAAGTATCAAAGGGTATATTTAGTAAATGACACTTAAAATATACTCTTTCATAGCATCATAGAAATCATAACTGAAAGGGAAAGGTTATCTTGCCCAACTCAGACATTTTATCACTTGCCAAAACAGGCCCAAAGTAGATATAAGCTCACAAAGATTCAAAGTCACAAAGAAAAGACAAAAGAAAGTAAGCATTTATTAAATGCTTATTAACTATATATCAGATACTATGTTAAGTTTTATTGAAACCTCAAAACAAGCTAAGGGAGCTAGATGTTATTCTTATTTACATGTTTGTTATTTGGTTATTTTCTGTTGTATCTGGCTTGCATGACTTCATCTGAGGTTTTTTGGGGAGATATTGGTTTGTCATTCCCCTCTTTAGATAACTTTACAGATGAGGAAACTGAAACAAATAGGTTGAAGTAACTTGTCCAGAGAAATATTACTACTAAGTGTCTAAGGCCAATCTGAATTTAGGAAGATGAATTTTCATAACTCTAGACCAAATATTTTATCCTCTGAGCCACCTTTTGTCCCATTTTATAGATTATGAAATTGAGAAAGGTGACTTGACTAACACCACATAAGGTATAGAGTATCTGAGCTAGATTTGAACTTGTCTTTTTTGCCTCTTCACTCAGCTCTCTCTTCAGTATTCTACCTCTTGATATAATGTTGTGAAATTATCATTTTCTGTAAGTTCACTTCCCCATGTCTTTATCCAACCAAGCCCACTTTCTCTCTCCTTTCCTATAATCCTTTTCTTCTTCATCTCAGAATTCTTGTATTCCTTCAAAATTCAGTTCAGATGTCAACTTCTTTCATGAATTCCTCCTTAATTCTACCTGTTGTTAGTATTCTTTGATCATTCAATTTCCTTTGCATAGAATGATACTTATACATATTCTTTTCCCTTTGTAGAAAATAACTTCCTTTATGGTTTGTAGCCTCAGGGCCTTAGTAACAGAACAGTGACTTATGCATAGTGAACATATAGTAAATGTTGATTTAGATTTACTCATGGCAGACTTATCGTTAATGTGTGTTTAGTTGTACTTTGTAGACTTGCAATTTTCTACCTTCCAATATAGTGGTGTGTGAGGAAAGGTGAGAAAGAAAGACATGGTTCTTTATCATATAAAATGTTGAATTTGGAAGGAAAGGAACTGGAATCTATTATTGTTGATGTTATTTATTTGACACAGCTGCTCACTGTAATAACAGCCAGATTCACATAATATTTAGTGAGACAAATTCATAAGTTTTTGTTCATGAATAGGGATTATTTCATTCTCTATGGTTCACCACAATGCCTGGAATTTAGTAATCACTTAATATATGCCTTTTGATTGATCAGTTATATAAAGTTATTAAGTTTTAAGTAAGGCTATATGTGTTTTAGTGTCTAGACCTGCTCAGTGTAGGATTTTGGTACCAGCCTGAATCCTGATCATGGGTGAGGAATGAAGGGGTAGAACTCATGGAGGATGGTCAAACAAGAGTTTGATTATTTAAAATTTTCTCTGCCTTATATACCCTAATACTCATATAACTATAGCACACTGTGCATGCCCTACCTATATATTGTGCATACAGGACCACATAAACAACTTGCTTTTGTGTTTAGATGTCTCTTTGCCACTTAGTTTAAGTCTGCTTTAATTAGAACACAGGTTGTCTTGCCCTCTGACTTCTCATGAAGGCAGAAATGCCCCTAGGGAGGATGGGGAGCCAAATCAGATATTGTCAGCAGATTTCTTGGCTGGGCTGGAGGGTCTTGTATCTCATTGAGAGTTCCCCCACTATCTGTGACCCTCTTCAATTTAGGATATCTTTTTTTTTTCTTTTTTGGGGGGCTATCTGGGTTGCATTGCCCAGGGTCACACCACTAGTAAGTGTTAAGTGGCTGGGATTGGATTTTAATTGAGGTTTTTCTGACTTCAGTGCTGGTACTCTTTCCACTCTACTATCTAGCTGTCTTGGACACCCAAATTTTTATTATAACCTCTCTCTTTTTTTATGTGATTTGCCATTACTCTGGTCATTGTCCATACCTCCAGTGTACTTTTCCCTCCCTTTAAGCTAATAGAATCTTCTTTCCTTTTAATATGTAGCCTAAGTTTCTACCTTTTATATGAAAACTTCTGGTCCCAATCAAATACTAGTTATTCTCCTTTAACCCCTACCCCCTGCTTTGTATTTTACAACTTTTCTTTTCTTTTACTTCTTCCCTGTATCTTTATTTTCTATATACATACATATATAGGTAGAGATATGTATGTTTTATGTATGCATGTATATATATGTATATATATACATATATATGTATATATATATATGTATATATATACATATATATATGCATGTATATGGAACATACCCTCTAATTTAAAAAGCTATAAGTATATAGCAAGTTTATGCACACATTTGAATCAAATACATACATGTGCATGTACATACAAACCAGAGAGCTATATACAGCTTATTAAAAAGTAAGTTCTATGAAAGCATAGTTTGTTTCACTTTTATTTCCTTTTTCTTTTCTCATTGTTTTCATCTTCTTGTACTCACTTAGACATCGTTCCTTTTTTTCTCATTTGTGAATAAGAAATAAAAGTAGGAACTCTGTCCCAGGATTATTGTGAGAATATAATGAAATGTTAATGGTAGAGCTTAGCAGAGTGCCTGATACATAGTATGTGTTATAGCAATATTAGTAGTGGTTGGAGTTAATAGAGTTTCCCTTATCAATATTGGCTAAATTTTAACTTATTAGTCATTATGGAAATGTAATAATATTTCTTGCTCTCCTATGTCACTTCTAGAATCTCTCTGTACTTGAAAAATTCAATAACCTCCAGTTCATGAGCTTCATTACATCCATATTTATCCCAATTTGCCCATTTACCTAATTAAGATTATTTAGGCTGTTATCAACCAATCTTCAACTCTGTTCCTTTTCTTTCTTAGTTCAGTGCCTGGATCAAAGTGTTTCTCTACTTTACAAATCCTGCCTTCACATAAAGGGACCTCTACCTTCATAGAAACACTCCCTTAAATACCTTAACTTCTCAGAAACTCATTTTACTTATTTCCCATTATATATTTCTTCATTCCATCTCAAATAACACATCATATGACTCCCTCTTATCTCCAAGATGAAACAAAAAGTTTAATTTTGTTTTTTATATCCTTACTAAGCTGGTATTCTTTCTGCCTATCCAAATTTGACACCCAGGCTGCCCTTCCTTTTTTTTTTTCCTAGAAAATATTTATTTTAATACACATTGCTTTATCAATAATGTTGAGAGAGAAAAATCAGAGGAAAGGGGAAAAATGGTAGAGATAAAAAAACAGAAAAAAAGAAGTGAACATAGCATGTGTTAGCTAAGAACCTTAGTTCTTAGGCAGATGGCATTTTCTGTCCAAAGCCTATTGGGATTGCTTTGGATTGCTGAACCACTGAAAAGAACTGTCTTAGATCATCATTGCACATTCTTGCTGTTATACATTGTATATAATATATTCCTGTTTCTGCTTATTTTGCTCAGCATCAGTTCATGTAAATCTTTCCAGACCTTTGTAAAATCAATTTGTTCTTCATTGTGTATAGAATAATAATGTTCCATTTTCTTCATGTACCACAACTTCCTCATTCATTCCTCATTGATGAGCATTTACAAATTTTCTAAAATTGTTTACTATCACAAAATGAGTTGAAACAAGCATTTTTTTACATGTTGATCCTTTACTCTCCTTTATGATTTCCTTGGGATACAGATTCAGTAATGGCACTGCTGGGTCAAAGAGTATGCTTAGTTTTATAGCCTTTTAGGCATAGTTCCAGATTGCTTTTCGGAACGGTTGGATCATTTCACAACTTTGCCAACAATGCATTAGTGTTTCAGTTTTCCAACACACCCTCAAATATTTGTCATTGTCTTTTTCTTTCACTTTAGCCAATGTGTGTGGTTGTATCTCAGAATTGTTTTAACATGCAATTTTCTAATCAGTAGTGATTTAGAGAATTTTTTTTCATATGACTAAAAATGACATTAATTTTTTCATCTGAAAATTGTTCATATCCTTTCATTATTTATCAATTGGAGAATGATGTATTTTTAATTCAAAGATTTATTTATTTTTCACCTCTTTTTTATTAAAGCTTTTTATTTTTCAACAACATATGTTTGGGCAATTCTTCATTATGATTTCTGATGATTTTGTTATTGATATGAGTGATTATGGTGATAATTTTGCTAATATAATCAGCTCTGCATTCCTAAAATAAATCCCACTTGGTCAGACCATATTCTCCTGCTGATAATTTGGTGTAATCTCTTTGCTCATATTTTATTTAAAATTTTGCATCAATATTCATTCAGGAGATTGGTCTGCAATTTACTTTCTTGTTTTGGCTCTTTCTGGTTTAGGTATCATATTTGTGTCATAGAAGAAATTTGGTATTACTCCTTTATCCATTTTTCTAAATAGTTTTCATAGTATTGGAATTAATTATTCTTTAAATGTTTGGTAGAATTCATTTGTGAATCCATCCGATCCTGAATATAGTTCTTTAAATACTTGTTCAATTTCTTTTTCTAAACTGAGATGGCTTAAGTGATTTATTTTGTCTTCTTCTAATCTGGGCAATTTATAATTTTATAAATATTCATCTATTTTGTTAGATTGTCAGACTTGCTGTCATATAATTGGGGAAAAAAGAACTCCTAATTATTGCTTTAATTTCTTTGTCATTGGTGGTAAGTTTACCTTTTCCATTTTTGATGATGATGATTTGGTTTTTTTTCCTATTTCTAATCAAATTAATCTAAGTTTCATCTATTATTATTTTTTTGTGTGAGGCAATTGGTATTGCTACTTGCCCAGTGTCACACAGCTATTAAGTGTCAATGGTCTGAGATTGAATTTGTACTCAGGGCCTTCTGATTTCAGTTCTCTATCCTTCTTTTCATCTAGTCAATCTATTTTGTTGGGTTGGGTTTTTTTTAAGTAAAACCAACTCTTAGTTTTAGTTATTAGTTCTATAGGTTTCTTAGTTTGGATTTTATCAATCTCATCTTTGAGTTTCAGAATTTCTAATTTGTTATTTATTTGATAGTTTTTAAATTTTTTTTTCCTAGCTTTTTTTAGTTGAATGTCTAATTCATTGAGCTTCTTTTTTGAATTTAGCTCTTGTAGCTATTTAGAGATATAAATTTTCTTCTAAGAACTGCTTTGACTGTATCCCATGAGATTTGGTATGTGGTCTCATTATTGTTATTCTCTAGAATAAAATCATAGATTGTTTCTGTAATTTATTATTTAATCCAAGAATTTTTTAAAGTAGATTAAATTACAATTGATTTTTAGTCTATCTTTCCTTGACCCTTTATTGAATATAATTTTATTGCACTGTGATTTGAAAAGGAAACATTTATTATTTCTGTATTTGACTGTGTAATTTTCATGTCTTAATACGTGGTCAATTTTTTGTTTAGGTGCCATGTACTGCTAAGAAAATGTATGATAATTTCTGTCCCTATTTAGTTTTCTCCAGAGATATAGCACATCTAATTTTTCTAGGATTCTATTAATCTCTCCAGATTCTTTCTTTTGTGGTGAGATGAGAGTTGTTTGATTCTGAGAGGGGAAGGTTAAGTTAGCCCTACCTATAATATAGTTTTGCTGTCTATTTCTTTTTGTAAATAGCTTAAAATCTCTAGGAATTTGGCTGCTCTACCACTTGGTGTATGTACATTCAATATCATTCTTTTTGGTACCCCTTATCAAGATGTACTTTCCTTCCACACTTCTTTAATAAGATCTATTTGGACTTTTGCTTTATCTGAGATCAGAATTGTTATCCCTGCTTTTTTTTTTTTTTTTTAAACTTCAGCTGAAGCATATTAAATTTTTTTTCCAGCCTTTTACTTTTACTCTTTAGGTTTCTCCTTGTCAAATATATTTCCTGTAACAACATATTATAGGATTCTAATTAAGCCACTCTGCTATTCACATTAGTATATGGAAGAGTTCATCCCCTTCACATTCACAATGATGATTATCAGCTCTACATTTCCATCCATTCTAGTTTCTCCCCAGTATATACTTTTGTTCTCTCTTTCCATCCTGTCCTTAGTAGCTTTTTTTTAAATTTACCCACCCAATCCATTACCTTATCTCCTATCAATCTTCCCCCTTCATTTTTAAGTTTTTTAACCCACTCCACTCACTACTTTATCTTCTATCACCTATCGCTTGTTCTCTTATTTTTTCCTACTGTTTCTTTTCTCTCTTCTATCCTTTCCCTCTCTTTGTTTTCCTCTTTCTCCTTTTCCTTATAGAATTAAATAAATTCCTATACCCAACTAATTGATTAAGGTATTCCATCTTAAAGCCAGAATGAATGACATCAAACGAACCAATATCCATTCCCCTCTCTTCTTTCCCTCAATTGTAATGTTTTTTTCATTTATTTATGTGAACTAATTGTCCCATTGTGCCTCCCTTTTCTCTTTTTCCAGTACAGGCATTTTTCCACATTTTAATGTCTTTTTCTTTAATGTCATCACATCAGAGTTTATTCACAACCACACATTCCAAGTGATAGCTCCCTCTGTCTGCCCCAGTAATAGATACAGTTAAGAGTTACAGATAACATTTTCCCCTCTAGGGATATAAACAGTTTAGCCTTTAAATAATATGTTTGTATTTTCCCCTGTTTACTTTTCTATGCTTCTCTTGAGTCCTGTGTGTGTAGATTAAAATTTCTGTTAGTTCTGATTTTTCTCAAAAGAAATATTTTAAAGTCTCTTACTTCAATAAAGCTCCATTTCCTCCCCTGAAAGATAATGTGGAGTCTCACAGAGTAGTTAATTCTAGGTAACAAACTTAGGTCCTTTGACTTTCAGAATATGAAATTCCAAGACCTCCATTTCTTCATTGTAGAAGCTGCCAGATGCTGGGTAATCCTGACTGTTGCTCCTTGATATTTGAATTGTTTTGTTTGGCAGCCTGCAGTATGTTTTACCTTGAGATTGTAGTTCATAATAATTTTCCCTGTGGTTTTCCTGATGGTATCTCTTTCCAAAGGTGATGAGTGGATTTCTGGATTTTTAATGAGTATTTTCCGCTCTGTTTCTAGAATATCAAATAAGTTTTCCTTAATGATTTCTTGAAGAATGTTATGTTACCCAGGCTTTTTTTTTTTTTTTTTTTTTTTTTTTTTATCATGGATTTTAGGTAGGCCAATAATTTTTAAAATGTCTCTTCTAGATCTGTTTTCTAGGTTTACTATTTTTTCAATGAGGTATTTCATGTTTTCTCCTATTTTTTCATTCTTTTTTGTTGTTTGACTGATTCTTGCTATCTCATAGAGTCATTAGGTTCCGTTTGTCCTGCTCTAGTTTTTAATGGATGGTTTTCTTCAGTTAGCTTTTGTATATCTTTTTCCATTTGCTTAGTTCTATTTTTAAAGGCATTTTCTTCAGACAATTTTTTTCCCTTACTTTTCCAGTCTGTTGACTCTCTCATGCATCCCTTTCATTTCCTTTCTCTCTTTTTTTTTTTTTTTCTTTTATGTTTCTTAATTTTTTTTTTATTCTTTTATGAGTACTTCCAAGAAATCTCTTTGGTCTTGAGATCAATTCATATTACTTTTTTGATATGTGATTTGTGGACATTTTGTCCTCATCTGCATTGGTCTTTGGGTCTGCCGTGTCACCATAGAAGCTTTCTATGTTCAAGCATTTTTTTTCTTGTATTTCGCTCATTTTCTTTTCTTTTGGTATTTCTTCTTTTTCAAATTTTATGGTTGAACTCTGCTTCTCTGGTAAAGGGGGCACTGTCTCAAACTTTTTGTGCAGCTCTGAGTCTTGGCTTTGAGCACAGGGGTCCCTTGTGTTTGTAAGAGATAGCTTTGTCTTCTCTTTTCAGGAAACAGCCTAGTAACCCAGAGTTTTCCTTCTGACCTGGGCCATTGATTTGCTCCTCTACTAAGCTAGGATTGAGGGTCTCAGTTACTGATCTGTTATGATTAAGATCCTGTCACTAAGGGGAGTGGGGAGGCTTTTCCAGAATCTATTAGAGGTAGGCTGAATACCCTTTTCACCCCAGTGAGACTGACCCTTATTGAAGTTTTTCCATTCTATCTTGAGCTGAAATGTGTTTTCACTTCATCAGTCTCTTTTCAGAGATTTGGTTTCATGTGGTTTTCAAGGGAAACTGGGAGATCTTGAGCAGCTTCCTGGATTTACTTCTTCATCATGACTCCACCTCAGGCTGCCCTTTTTATATCTTAAATACCACTGTTTTTTTTGTTTTTTTTTTTTTTTTTTTTTTTTTTTTGTTTGTTTGTTTGTTTGTTTGTTTGTTTTTTGGTGTTTCCTACTCACAATACTCTTCCCTGGTGATTGCTAGTGCTTGATCTATACATAGTTATTTAGACATCATGTCTTTCACTAGAATGTGAGTTCCTTGAAACTGACAACTGGTTTTGGCTTTTTTTTTTTTTTTTTTTTTTTTTTTGTATCTTTGTTTCACTTGGTAGCATTTAGCCAAGTGTCTAATCCATGGTGTGTGTGACCGATGGTGATTGATGTGACTTTTCCATTATCTCTAGCTCCTAGTTTAGTTCATAAAAAACAGCAGAAATTTAATGAATGTCGCTGACTGATTGATTTCCAAATTGACTGCCACTTTTTATGCTTTATGGAATACAATAGATTTCTTATTAAGTCCATTTCTACTGTTGTCAGTCAAGCAAAAATGTTCCAGGTTTTCTCATAGGTTTACCCTATTCAATTCTCTTGAACATACAATTAGAAAATTAAGAGAGGGGAAACATAAGCAAAACAAAATTAAATTTAAAAAATGTGATTATTATAAACTGGGTTCTAATAAATTTGAGTGTTACTTTTTGATTCCCCTGTATTGTTGCTGATGCAAGCAGGAGAGCTACCAGAGCCTTCACCATAACCAATACCCATGAATATGCACTAGTATTGTCAATCAGATTTTTCCATCACTTACTTAGCACTTAGCACATGTGCTTCTTATATCCAATTCTTTCTCAAACATCTTACTCATAAATTCAATACTCATTTTTCTTTTCTTCTCTTTTATATTTCTATTCCACAGTGGCTAATAATTATTTTCTCTTAGGAACAATTTGATTTGTTTAATCTTTATCTGCAGAGGCTAGTTTGCATTTTGGTAACTTTAACATCATAATTGAAATTGCATTTAGTAGCTTCTTAGGAAAGCCTTGGGCATAGCTGGTAGCCTCAAGTCTACCTATCTATCTATATTATACATACACACATATACATGTACATAATACATATGTGAATGTGTATGTATGTGTGTACACATATACACACAAACACACACACATACACACACACACACACACACACACATATATATATATATATATACAGATATACTATGCGGAGAGAGGAGACATGTATATATATATATATATATATATATATATATATATATATATATATACATATATACATATACATATATATATACACACATATACATATATACATGTGTGTATAAATACAAACATACACATGTACATGTATATCCATCTATACATACATATGTATCACCATATGTCTCTATCAATATCTCTCTATCTAGAAACAGCTGTAATACAAGTTCTCCTACTGTATCTAGGGCACATCTTCAGTCATCCTGATTTATGCCTGACCACTAAATGAAGAATGGTTCTGAAGGAGAAAGTATAGGTAGTGATATTGCCTACCCCTCTTCATTCAAATCGAATTGATTGTCATGTACTGTTATCACATTTCAGATGTTATGATCATCTTCAAGATAAAAGGGCAAACTACAACAATATATGCCTTGGTAATCGAAAATTATTTTTCTAACCCATATATTCTTATATAGAAATGATATTATAACTCAAAATATTTCCTTATTTGCCTATGAGTGGGGTAATAATGTTGAGCAAAGCCCAAAATATGACATTAAATTCAATCCTGTATCATACTGCCTTTATCTTACCTAATCACATGGTTGACTAAATAGAAGAACTTCCATAGTGTTTCAGACTAGAATTCAGCAGCATCACTGACACTTAAGCATTTTTATTATTTTTTTCTAAATTAAATCTAGGGGTGGATGAATAGAGGAAAATAATAATGTTGTATAAGTAGACACTCTTCCCGCATAATTATTTTTGACATTCCATATTAGTACTGCCTCCTCTGGTGGACTTTGAGCAATGTTAGTTACAGGAACAGATAATTCTAATTATGCTCCTGAAATTTACATTTGTGCCCAAATTTTCCAGGAAAACCTCATCTAACCTCATTAGATGCCTCATGAAGAGACCATTGGTCAAAGTTGCCAGCATGTGAATGAAATTAATATATTTTTATGTAGATTCGATTTAGAAAATTGGAATTTGAATTTAGGTGCTGTTCAACACTCATTTAACAAATAACTATTACTTGACTGTTCTACAGATATTAAAATTGGATGGTATATGGATGTTTACTATTAAATAGAGTAAGAATTTACATGGAAATCTCTCAACACCCAGAAGATTTAGTCCAAAGAAAAACTCAATTGAGTGAGTTTAATTAGCTGAGGGGGAAAAAGACAGGCAAAATTGAGGACATGTGGTTGTTGCTCTAATTCAGGTACTACTGCCATCCTAAAATCTTTGTAACAAGAAAAAGGACTCAAGTCTTCCAGATAAAAGCATGACAGTAGTCTTGGGCAAAAAATAGACAAGAATTTTAATTGAGGGGACTTTCAGCCAAGATGGTAGCGTGGAGGCAGACAGCTGCTTGAACTCTGTGTTTTCTCTCAGGACTTACTTCATGACAAGCCTTGGAATTAATGCTTGCCCGGGAAAAGAAACCCACAAATAATCACCAACAGATGACATCCTTGAAATTCGCCAGAGAAGGTCTGTGTTTGCTTGGGGGAGGGTCAAACAGACTGGGCACAGATTGAGGGCAGGCAAGCCAGAGTGAGACAGACAACTCACACACCTCAGACCAAAGGTGGGAGGGGTAGAATCTCTGCCATTTCTACAAAAAGACTTTTACCCCAGTGTGGATATTCCATCTTGGCAGCAAGCCTGGAGCAGAAGAAAGGGTGTAAACACCAGAGGTGAAGAAAAAAACCCCGGAAAGCTAGCTTCTCTCCGAACCGGCCACCCCCAAGCCCCACCTGGAGTGACTCAGCATGTTCTCAGAGCCTCAGAACACAGACTCAGGGCAGCCATCACTGTCCTGTTAGTGGCTCACTGCTGCCCTCCCCCCCAATCTGTAGAGGACGCTCATTAACACCATCCAGCCCCATCCCCCAGAAAACAGACAATTGTTTCTCTTGTCAATTTGTTTTCTTCATTTCTGCTCTGAAAAATGAACAAAAAATTCAAAAGGGCTCTAATCACTGACAGCTTCTATATGGAGAGAGAACAGACTTCAAATACTGAGGAGACTAAAAACAGACTGTCCCCAGAGGAATCCCCTAAGGGGGATATGATCTGCTCCTCAATACAAAAGAATCTCATAGAGGAAATCAAAAAGGCTCTCACAAGAGAGCTAGAAGAGAAATGGGAAAAGGAAAGGGAAGCTTGGCAAGAGAGCCTGGAGAAATTATCCAGAGTGGTTAAAGAGATCAAATCATTGAGAAACAAAATTAGTGAATTAGAAAAGGTAAACAACTCCAAGGAAAACAGGATTAGTGAGCAGGATAAAGAAAACAGCTCTCAAAAAAATAAAATGGATAAAATGGAAAAAAATTTCATAGAAGAAAAAAACTCACTTAAAAACACAATTGGACAATTACAAAAAGATATAAAAACAGTGAATGAAGAAAATACATCTTTGAAAACTTGAACAAGTAGAAATGAATGACTCAAGGAGAAACCAAGAAGTAGTCAAGCAAAACCAGAGAAATGAAACAATTTGAAAGAATGTCAAGTACCTTATTAGAAAGACAACAGACCTAGAAAACAGATCCAGGAGAGACAATTTGAGAATAATCTGACTCCCTGAAAAATGTGAGGAAAAAAAGAGCTTGGACACCATTTTCGAGGAAATTATCAAAGAGAACTGCCCAGACATTCTGGAAAGAGAGGGTAAAATAGACATTGAAAAAATTCATCGATCACCAACTGAAAGGGACCCTAAAATCAAAACGCCAAGAAATATAGTGGCCAAGTTCAAGAACCATCAGACAAAGGAAAAGATATTGGAAGCTGCTAGAAAAAAGCAATTCAGATATGGAGGATCCACAATAAGGATAACCCAGGATCTAGCAGCATCCACATTAAAAGAACGAAGGGCCTGGAACATGATATTGCAAAAGGCTAAGGAACTTGGTATGCAGCCAAGAATAACTTACCCAGCAAGAATGAGCATTGTTTTCCAGGGAAGAAGATGTACATTTAACGAAATAAATGAATTCCATTTGTTTTTGTATTTGTATTTGAAAATACAGAACTCAAGAGATTTCTAAAAAGGTAAAAAGAAATCTTGAGAACTATACTTCTGCCAAAAAATATGTAAAGAAAATATGTACAATTTGTCTTAGAAACTAGAGATGGAAAGGAAATTATATCATAAAAAAGTGTAAAGTGGTGGTACTACATCTCATGAAGAGGCAAAGGTAACCTATTATATCTGAGAGAAAGAAAGGAGGGAGATGAAAATAGTGTGTATCAATAGACATATTTGATTTATGGTGAAACTTCTTCCAAGGAGTAAGATAAGGGAAGGGAATTCAGAAATTGTGAGGAAAAGGGGTAAAATAAGGGGAGGAACTTTAAGGTGGGGGAGGAATACTAAAAAGGGAGGGCTGTGAAAAGCAAGTGGTGTTCACAAGTTGAATACTGGGTAGGGGGGTAAGAGGGAAGGAAAGGGGAAAAGCATAAGCAGGGGTTAACAGGATGGCAAGCAATATAGAATTAGCCATTCTATCCATAAATGTGAATGGGGAAAACTCCCTCATAAAGAGGAAGCAGTTAGCAGACTAGATTAAAAGTAAGAATCATACTATATGTTGTTTACAGGAAACACACCTGAAAAGGGTGATACATTCAAACTAAAAGTAAAAGGATGGAGCAGAATCTACTATGCTTCAGGTAAAGCCAAAAAAGCAGGGGTAGCCATCTTCATCTCAGATCAAGCAAAAACAAAAATTGGTCTAATTAAAAGAGATAAGGAAGGGCATTATATCCGGCTAAAGAGTAGCATCAATAATGAAGCAGTATCAATATTAAACATACACATCAAGTGGTGTAGCATCTAAATTCTTAAAAGAGAAATTAAGAGAACTGCAAGAAGAAATAGAGAGCAAAACTATAATAGTGGGAGATCTCAACCTTGAATTCTCAGAATTAGAAAAATCAAACCACAAAATAAATAAGAAAGAAGTCAAAGAACTAAATAGAATACTAGAAAAGTTTGATATGATAGATCTTTGGCGAAAGCTAAATGGAGACAGAAAGGAGTATACTTTCTTCTCAGGAGTTCATGGAACCCGCACAAAAATTGATCATATACTAGAGCATAAAAACTTCAAAATCAAATGCAGTAAGGCAGAAATAGTAAATGCATCCTTTTCAGACAACAATACAATCAAAATTACATTTAATAAAAGGCCAGGGAAAATAGATTAAAAAGTAATTGGAAACTAAATAATCTTATACTAAAGAATGATTGGGTAAAACAGCAAATCATAGATGTAATTAATAACTTCACCCAAAAAAATGACAATAATGAGACGTCATACCAAAATGTGTGGGATACAGCCAAAGCAGTAGTCAGGGGAAGTTTTTTACCTCTACAGGCCTACTTGCATAAAATAGAGAAAGAGAAGGCCAACGAAATGGGCTTACAACTAAAATTGCTAGAAAAGAAACAAATTAAGATATCCCAGACAAACACAAAACTTGAAATTCCAAAAAATAAAAGATGAGATTAATAAAATTGAAAGTAAAAAAAAAATATTGAATTAATTTATAAAACTAAGAGATGGTTCTATGAAAAAAAAAAACAACAACAACAACAACAACAAAATAGACAAACCCTTAGTAAACCTGATTTAAAAAAAGGAAAGAGAAAAAGCAAATTGTTAGTCTTGAAAATGAAAAGGGAAAACTCACCACTAAGAAAGAGGAAATTAGAACAATAGTTAGGAGCTACTTTGCTCAACTTTATGCCAATAAATTCAATAACTTAAATGAAATGGAAGAATACCTTCAAAAATATAGCTTGCCCAGATTAACAGAGGAAGAAGTAAGTAGTCTAACTAGTCCCATCTCAGAAAAAGAAAAAGAACAAGCTATTAACCAACTCCCTAAGAAAAAATCCCCAGGACTAGCTGGATTTACATGAGAATTCTACCAAACATTTAAAGAACAACTAACTCCAATGCTATATAAACTATTTGAAAAAATAGGAATTGAAGAAATCCTACCAAATTCCTTTTATGACACAGACATGGTAATGATACCTAAACCAGGTAGATCAAAAACTGAGAAAGAAAATTATAGACCAATTTCCTTAATGAATATTGATGGTAAAATCTTAAATAAGATATTAGCAAAAAGATTCAGAAAATCAGCCCCAGGATAATACACTATGACCAAGTGGGATTTATACCAGGAATGCAGGGCTGGTTTAATATTAGGAAAATTATTAGTATAATTGACCATATTAATAATCAAATTAATAAAAACCATATGATCATCTCAATAGATGCCGAAAAAGCATTTGACAAAATCCAACATCCATTCCTATTAAAAATGCTTGAGAGTATAGGAATAAATGGACTATTCCTTAAAATAATAATGAGCATATATTTAAAACTGTCCATAAACATCATATGTAATGGCGATAAACTAGAACCTTTCCCTGTAAGATCAGGAGTGAAACAAGGTTGCCCACTATCACCATTACTATTCAATATAGTACTAGAAACGCTAGCCTCGGCAATAAGAGCAGAGAAAGAGATTCAAGGAATTAGAGGAGGAAATGAGGAAATCAAACTATCACTCTTTGCAGATGACATGATGGTATACTTAGAGAACCCCAAAGACTCTGCTAAAAAGCTATTAGAAATAATTCAGAATTTTAACAAAGTGGCAGGATACAAAATAAATCCACATAAATCCTCAGCATTTTTATACATTACCAACACAATCCAACAGCAAGAGATACAAAAAGAAATTCTATTCTAAATAACAGTTAATAGTATAAAATATTTGGGAATATATCTACCAAAAGAAAGTCAGGAATTATATGAGCAAAATTACAAAACACTTGCCACAAAAATAAAGTCAGATTTAAATAATTAGAAAGACATTCAGTGCTCTTGGAGAGGCCGAGTGAATATAATTAAGATGACAATACTCCCTAAACTAATCTTTTTATTTAGTGCTATACCAATCAGACTCCCAAGAAACTATTTTAATGCCCTAGAAAAAATAACAACAGAATTCATATGGAAGAACAAAAGGTCAAGAATTTCAAGGGAAGTAATGAAAAAAAATTAAATGAAGGTGGTCTAGCTGTACCTGATCTAGAACTATATTATAAAACAATAGTCACCAAAACTATTTGGTATTGGCTAAGAAATAGACTAGTTGGTCAGTGGCATAGGTTAGGTTCACAGGGCAAGATAGTGAATAAAAATAGCAATCTAGTGTTTGACAAACCCAAAGATCCCAACTTTTGGGATAAGAATTGATTATTTGACAAAAATTACTGGGAAAACTGGAAATTATTATGGCAGAAACTAAGCATGGACCCACATTTAACACCACATACTAAGATAAGATCAAAATGGGTCCAAGATTTAGGCATAAAGAACGAAATCATAAATAAATTGGAGGAAAATGGGATGGTTTACCTCTCAGACTTGTGGAGGAGGAAGGAGTTTGTGTCCAAGGGAGAACTAGAGACCATTATTGATCACAAAATAGAAAATTTTGATTACACCACATTAAAAAATTTCTGCACAAACAAAACTAATGCAAACAAGATCAGAAGGAAAGTAACAAATTGGGAAAACATTTTTACAGTTAAAGGTTCTGATAAAGGCGTCATCGCCAAAATATACAGAGAACTGACTTTAATTTATAAGAAATCAAGCCATTTTCCAATTGATAAATGGTCAAAGGATACGAACAGACAATTTTCAGATGATGAAATTAAAACTATTTCTACTCATATGAAAGAGTGTTCCAAATCACTGTTGATCAGAGAAATGCAAATTAAGACAACTCTGAAATATCATTACACACCTGTAAGATTGGCTAAGATGACAGGAACAAATAACAATGAATGTTGTAGGGGTTGTGGGAAAACTGGGACACTGATGCATTGTTGGTGGAGTTGTGAAAGAATCCAACCATTCTGGAGAGCAATCTGGAATTGTGCCCAAAAAGTTATCAAAATGTGCATACCTTTTGACCCAGCCATATTACTACTGGGCTTATATCCCAAGGAAATACTAAAAAAGGTTAAGGGACATGTATGAGGGAAAGAGGGGAAAAACTCAGAACAGAAGGGAGTACAAGGGATAATTTTGTAAAAAAAATACCTATGCATATGTACTGTCAAATAAAATGTTATAAATATAAAAATTAATATAAAAAAAGAAAAAAGGGGGGAAAGGAAAAAAATATAAATATGCACAAAAATAGTTATAGCAATTCCTTTTATGATGGCAAAGAATTCAAAATTGAGGTGATGCCCATTGCTGGAAAATGACTATGAAATACTACTTTGTCAATAAATGAAAACAGCATGCTCTCAGAAAAACATGGAAGGACTTATAAGAATTGATGCAAAAGAAAATAAGGAAAACATTGTATACAGTAACATTAATAGTGTATGATCGTCATATATGAATGACTTAGCTATTCTCAATAGCACAATGAACTGAGATATTTCTGAAGGACTTGTGAAAATTGCTATTCTTCAGGAAAAAAGAATAGAGCAATCTGAATGTAGATTGAAGCATTCTTTTCTTTTTTAAAACTTTATTTTTCTTGTGGTGGGGATCTATTTTATTCACTACATGACTAATATTAAAATATGTTTTACATGACTGAACATAAAAAAAGTATTTCAATTGAATTCAAATTGAATTCAATTGAACCAAAATATGAAAAAAAAAAAAAACAAAAAAAAAACAAAATAGTATCTAGTAATGACTAAACATTCATCTGAGCCATGATAGGCAACTCAAAGAACAGAGGAAACTGTATCCAAATAAGCAACAATTAGTCAAATAGTAACTAACATCTGACCAAGATGCATTAACTCATAAAGACTTGTCCTTATAAGCAATGTGAGGCAGAGAATGTGTTAGCAATCATAGTACTCCCTTCCTCTCTACTCTTAGTCCCTGCCCAGTCATAGGTGGTATGATCTTCAATATTTGTGCCCTGAATATATATATATATATATATATATATATATATATATATATATATATATATATATATGTATATATATATTTTTTTTCTCATGTATGTGACTCTCCACATGATTTTAATGCATGTCCACTCTTGACACTATCACTGTACGTATTTTGGGGACAGAATATAATAAATTTATGACAGATTTATTTTCTAAAGAAAAAAATCCTGCTATTGTTTTCTTCTTTCTCTGATTTTCAGATTTTTCTATATTTTCATTGTTTTATCTTATTTCTCCATTTTCTCCTTTCTCAATTGCTTTTGGATTATAGCAGGCAACCAAAGCATGCACAAACTAGAGAAACTTTATAAAACATGGTCTGTTTGCTGAATTTAAATAACTATGTATTTAGTGGTGTGTTTAGTCTTAAGGCTCATCAACCATGGGAGGTCCAGCACTAAAAAAAGACCTACTTTTGAGACTGTCTTAGAAGTATGTCACATAAACTTTGGCTGGTATCTCTGCATGTCACTCAGGAAGCAATTAAAAGCTATATTTAATGGGAAACTGTTAGACTCTCCCCAGCTTTGTGGAGAATCACTAAGGCATGAGGATATGAACTGCTAGAGTCCTCCAGATTGATTTTCTCATATAACAAATGCTTAACTGGGAAAATAATGTAAATGGGAGGTTGTCAGAGGAGTCACTGATTATCTTGATGAATTCTTCAGACAAATTTATGATATACAGACACATATACAGACACATACATATACATACACATACACACACTACACACACAAACACGCACACACGTATATATATATATATATATATATATATATATATATATATATATATATATATTTATATGAAAAAAACAGTGAGGTCTTGATTATAGCAGATGAGCAACTGAGAACTTTGATCCTGGCACACTAGCAGAGCATACTAGTGAGGTAGTCTCCAATTCCAGCACAGAAGACAAATTGCCAACCTGCGAAACCAGATTGTTTTTAGGAGAGAATATATAGGGGACCTTGTTGAGAGCAAGACTTCAAATATAAAGGAGCCCCTGGAAAATTGCCAGTCTGTTAAAGCAGGATATTTCCTAGAGAGAACAGGTAGTTCTGTTGAGAGCAAGGTAGTATTGTCCCTATGCTCAAAGCCAAGGTTCAAAGTGCCTCTTAGACTCTGAGACCGCAACCATAAAAATCACAAAATAGAATGAAAAAAAAAAGAATGAAAGAAAATTGTCAAGACACCAACTCAAAAGAGAACAAAATGCCCACAGGGTAAATTTTAAAGAGTGCCATGAAATGGCTACAAGTCCAAAGTGGCTTCTTGGAAACTCATAAAGATTTTAAAAGGCAAATAAGAGTGATAGAAGAAAAAATGAGAAAATAAATGAAAGGCATGCAAAATGAGTCAATGGCTTGGAAAAAGAAGGAAAAATTGACTTAAAACAATTCCTCAAAAAAATTTGAGTAATTACCAAAAAAAATCTACTGAAAAAATAAATTTATTAAAAAGCACAATAGGCATGCTCTAAGGGCTACCAAAGTTTTCAAACCCTTTGATCCAACAGTATTTCTACTGGGCCTGTATTCCAAATCAATCATAAAAGGGAAAAGGACCTACATGTGCAAAAATGCTTGGTGCACTCCTTTTGGTAATAGCAAAAGAAATGGAAACTGAATGGATATCCATCAGGTGGAGAATGGCTGAATAACTTATGCTATATGAATATTAAGGAATATTATTGTTCTCTAATAAATGATCAGCAGGATGATTTCCAAAAGGCCTGGAGAGACTTACATGAACTTATGCTAAGTGAAGTGAGTAGAACCAAGAGAACACTGTACACAGCAACTACAACAAAGTTTTATAATGATCAATTCTGATAGACATGGCTCTTTTCAATAGCGAGGTGATTCAGGGCAATTCCAATGGTCTTGTGATGGAGAGAATCCTCTGCACTCAGAGAGAGGTCTCCAAGCAGTAAGTGTAGATCACAACATAGCATTTTCACTTTTTTATTGTTGTTTGCATTTTGTTTTCTTTCTGCTTTTTCCTTTTTTGATCTGATTTTTCTTGTGTAGCATGATAGTTGTGGAGGTATATATAGAAGGGTAGCACATGCTTGACATATATTAGATTGCTTGCCATCTGAGGGAGGGACAAAGTGAAGAAAGGAAGAAAAAAATGGAACACAAGATTTGAATATTGAGAACTATCTGTGTATGTTTTAAGCTTTGTAAAAAGCTTTACAAAAACACAGTGGCCCAAAAGCAAAAATATCCATTGAAGAAAATTCATTGAAATGTAGAATTAGTAAAATTAATCAAAGAGGAAAATAGATGTTAAAAATATCACACATTAAAAACTAGAATTGAGTGAATAAAAGCTAATGATTTTATGAAGCATGAAGAATCAGTGAAACAAATTATAAAGAATGAAAAAAATGGAAGAAAATGAAAAATACTTCATTGGAAAAACAGCCAACCTGGAAAATATATCCAGGAGAGGCAGGTTAAATTGTATTGGTCTACCTGAAGTCTCATGACCAAAAAATAAATTAAATAAATAAATAAACAAACAAATAAATAAATAAATAAATAAATAAATAAATAAATAGATAAATAGATAAATAAATAAATAAAAGACAGCATTCTTCAAAAGATCATCAAGGAAAACTGCCCTGAAAAACTGTAACCAGAAATTAAAATAGTCATTGAAAGTAACCAGAGGTGAAAGAGTAATTGAAAAAAAAATCCATTGATCACTTCCAGAAAGAGATCTCACAAGAAAAACCCTAAGAAACATTCTTGCAAATCTCCAGAAATATTATTGCAAGGAAAAAGTACTGCAATCTGCCAGACAAAAACAATTCAAGTATTAAGGAGCCACAGTGAGGATTACCCAGGATCTGGCAGCTTCTACAATTAAGGGTTGAAGAACCTGGAATATCCATCAAGAAATAATTACCCAGTAAGATTCAGTACCATCTTTCAATGAAATGGGAGAATTTCAATCATTTTTTTCCTTTTTTATTATTGCTTTTTATTTATAAAACATATGGATGGGTAATTTTTCAACATTAACCCTTGTAATACTTTCTGTTCCAAAACCTCCCTTCCTCCCCCTCCTCCCCTCCCCTAGAGAGTAGGTAGTCCAAAACCAGTAAACATTCAAATACCATAACTTATTCAGCCCAATTGATGGGCATTCATTCAGTTTCCAATTTCTAGCCACTACAAAAAGAGCCACCACAAACATTTTTTGCATATGTGAGTCTCTTTCCCTCCCTTAAGATATCTTTGGGATATAATCCCAGTAGAAACACTGCTGTATCAAAGGCTATGCACAGTTTGATAACATTTTGAGCCTATTTCCAAATTGCTTTCCAGAGTGGTTGGATTCATTCACAGTTCTAACAACAATATATCAGTGTCCCAGTTTTTCCAAATCCCTTCCAACATTCATCATTATCTTTTCCTGTCATTTTAGGTAATCTGACAGGTATGAAGTGGTATCTCAGAGTTGTTTTAATTTGCATTTCTCTGATCAATAGTGATTTGGAGCACCTTTTCATATTATTAAAATAGTTTCAATTTCTTCATCTGAAAATTGTCTGTTCATATCTTTTACCATTTATCAATTGGAGAATGGCTTGATTTCTTATAAATTTGACTCAATTCTATATTGTGGAAATGAGGCCTTTATAAAAATCTTAGTATTTAGTCATTTCTTTAAAAAAAACAGAACCAAGCAGAAAAGTTGATCTTCAAACATGGGACTTGAGAGAAATATAGAAAGATAAAAAGTGGAAAAATATATATGCTTTAAAGGTTAAACACACATCCATAGATAAGAAAATATCTGTAGCAAAACAATTTTGAGGACAGTCAAGGTTAAAGAAGAGAGAAAAAATAAAATAGAGGGCAAATAGAGTTAGCAATAGTAATTGGGGAAATCATTTTGAAGCAAGTTTCTCTAATGAAGTCTTCATTTCTTAAATGTATTGGGAACTGAGTCAATATAAAAAATAAGAGGCATTCCCCAATTGATAAATTATCAAAAGATATGAACTGTATGCAAAAGGCTATGATATCATGCATATCCCTTGACCTTACACTACTACTACTAGGTATAAATGCCAAAAGAAAAAATTTTGGGGGGAAGGGGAAAAGGAAAAGAAGTGTTTTCTTCCTGTTCTTTTTATTTCTGACTCCTTGAAAAAAAGTCTTTTGTCTCCCAAGATCCTGCCTTTGGCTTCTAACTTTCTCCTAACTGCCTCTATCTTCAGTGATCATGGCTCTGTAGAGGTTCCAGAATCCAAAGTTTGGTATATTTGTCAGCTCCAGGCCACCTTGTCCAAAACCCCTGCTTGGAGTGTCGTTCTCCTCTGATCTTTACCCACCTGCCACAACCTTTCCTGATTTCTTAGTTTCTGTTGATGATACTGTTCCCTCACATCTACAAGACTGTACCTGACAGATCCTTTACTCTCAACCTTCAGGGCCAGCTTCCATTTCCTTCTTATGATATTAGATTTGGACTGTTTTTTCTCCATTCTAATACACTATTCTTCCTAATTTATGGTCTGACGAGGCATTATTTAAAATACTCAATTTCTATCCTGGCATTCAAGGTTAACCTACTGTTGTCATCACTTCTCCCCTAACAAATTCTCTGAAAATCACATTGGAAGTCCTTGCTCACCTCTATTCTCATTTCATTCACTCACATTTCTGTGCTTGGTTCATTCTAGCACTCCCTCATCCAATATTTAAGGTAGAGCAGAGCTGAGGCAGGCTTTCCTTTCCTTCACTGCTTTCTGTGGTGCAGCTGTGGGGGATGACTTAGGACTAAGTCTCTGGGATCATCTTCAGACCAGGCCTCTGGCTTTCTAAAGAAACCAGAGGAGGTTGGTGCCAGCAAGTAGCTGTGTCTTGGTGGACTGGAAACATATGGATGGTAGGCATGCAGAGAGGTGACCTTTGCCCATCTTCACACCAGGACCTCTCTTGCTAGGACTTAGTCCTAAGTTTTTCATTTACTAGGTAAATGCTCTCAAAAAAGTCATACATTTCCCCAGTTTCAGTTTCACAAGTGAAAAAATCAAGATTAAAAAAAATAATAATGCTATTAAAGCTGCGATCTCTGAAGATAGAGGCAGTTAGGAGAATAAAAGAAGCCAATGACAGGATTTGGGGAGACAATGGATTCTTTTTCAAGGAGCCAGAAATAAAAGAACAGGAAGAAAACACTTCTTTTCCTTCCTCTTCCTCTCCCCCAAATTTTCTTTTGGCATTCATGCCTAGTAGTAGTATTATAAGGTCAAAGGAAATAATAATGAAGAGAAACCCTAAACTATGATAGGCTAAATCTTGACAGAATACCCAGTGTCAATTCATGAAAAACAAATCAACTATCTGCAATTCTGTATGCTCTGCAACTGGATACAGATTTTCATTATAAGTCAGATTGCTCTCTCTCAGCTTTAAAAATATTTTGTTTCATTTCTTTCCCCCCCCAAATCCTTTTTGGACTATATTTAGTATTGTGTTTTCTTTTGGGCTCTAATGTTTGATTACTTGGTTGCTTAATCTTATTACTCTATGCTTTTCTAAAACAGAAGTGATTAAGCTACTTATTCAAATATAACTAAAACTATTCATATCAACATAAGTGTGTTTATTCTGTTTGCTCTCCTTGGATTATATTACTACCCTAATTTCATATCTTTAAAAAAATTAGGTTAAGTAATAGAGTAAATCAAAGTAAATCACATTGGATTATCACAATCATTATGGTATCCTGAATTTGGAAAACAACAAAAGTTTAATATTCTAAGTTAAAACTGATTTGCATTTGAATCAGAAAGGGATCCAAGGTAGTCAAAATGTTAGAATATAGACCATTGAATGTTATGATGGGAAAGAACCTAGAACATAAAAGTGCTAGCATAGTCATTATATCAGTCATGTTCTACTCTCTATTTCACAAATAATGGAATTAACTATCAATGAGAATTATCCCCCACAAGTCAATAGTGAAATAATTTTGCTTTATCTTTTTTTTTGTTTGTAAACCTGAAGAAAACAAGAACTGTTGACATCTATATTCTCTTCTACATTTTTATACAATGAAGCTAAACATTATCTAAAATTAATTATGTAAATTTATCAGAAAGCCTTTTTGGAAATTGTATCACCAGAAATTTTGAAAGTCAGCCAGCTAGAAATAAATCCTAACTTTCAAATTAGTAAGTTAGTGGATATATAGGAATGTTATTTCATTTTGTAGATCGACTAACATAATTCTCATTCTTCATGAACTTAAGATCATCATGTCACTAAGTCCTCATCACTGTATTTTTAAGTGGAATTCACATTTTCAAAAATTCACATTTTCAAAAAAGCCTGTTCACCTTCAACTTCTAAGATAGTCCTTTTCTAAATCAAAGAAAAACTGATTTCAAGGAAAATAAAAACAATTAACTTAAGTTCAGCTTCTTCTCTCCAAAGAGATTTAATTGGTTCATTTTATTGAGAATGGAGTTTTCAAATAATTCCCAAAGTCATGGGGAAGTCTCAGAACAATTACATTTGAGATGTAAAGCCTTGACTGCTATCTGAATCATCCAGCAACCAAAGATTGGATTTTCTGCCAAATTGATCAAAATAACTCCTTAAGTTGGAGTACAGATCAAATGAAGTCACAATATATAGAAAGGAGACAAAATCTTCCTCAGTCCACCTATCAGCAACTTTCCCCAACACATGTATTTTCTATTTCAAAACTATTATTCTACAAGTCTGTGAATACGCATAATATTCAGCAAAGGCTCACATAGAGACATGCTGAAATATATGTCTATCTATATCTATCTATTTAGATATAGATATAGATATTTACATAGCCATAGTTAGGCCATTCTATAAGGCCCAAAAGCTTATTTGTGAGGGGGAAGCAGTTAATGTGTTCAATAACAAGTCAGTTCTATTTAACAGCAAAAAGATTGTCACTATTCTTATATCCACCACAATTGTAAATAATCTGACTTTCTTCCCTTTAAAAATTTCACTTATATCACTGTCACCAACTATTATAATGGTAAAATTACTTCATAGTTTAATTTCTTTTTTGATTTGGCTTTTGAATTAACTCTCTGATTATTGTGCTAAAATATATTTGCAGATGTTCATGCACATTATTTTAGTACTTCTAGTTAATTATGCATTTGTTTAGCTTTCTTTCAGACATAGTATGTGTTATATGAAAGGTAGAAATGTGTAGCATTGTGGTCTATATTCACCTTACTTCTCACACAATGATATGATTTCTGGTAGGAATTTCAATTATTTTAAGTTAAAATGCCTTTCAACATCTTACTTCTATAAAGTGGAAATGCTAAATATTTATAAAAGTGAATTGAATCTGTCACACTCATGGGTCACAATTTATATCATTAGTGACTAAGCAAAGGGAACTGAAGTCATTGGAATCCACTCTGAAATGGGTCATATATATTCATGCAATAATTTTCAGTTTTGTTTATTTAGGTTGAAATGCTTAAGAAGAAAATCTCCAAGCTTCCTTTTACTTCCCAATATTCAGTATTTTGAATCAGTCCCATGTAATCAGCAGAAGCTATGTCATGATAATCTCAGGGATGATATTATTAATTATAATTATGATATATAATATAATTATAAAATATAATATATAATACATAAATATAAATATGATAATAATTAGCTATTATATAGTAATTTATAATATTACAAGTATCATTATCCAAACATAATTAAAACTATAGAGGCTTTCTCAATATCACACAGTTTAAAAGTATGTAAAATGGTAATCAAACCAAAATTTTCTAGTATTATACTTTTTCAAATAATCACTGAGGTGCCATAGTCTTTATTAGGGTCAAATGTTTTCAAATTCTTCTAGTACTAATGGAAACTCAATGCTAGAATGTTTGGTACTCTTTAGTGGTACTCATTCCATAAAGCAAGGAGAAAAATTAGAATGGAAAGCACCTGAAATAAAGATACATAAGAAGAAAATCTTGTTAATATTACAAGTAATTATAAAGGCCAGGAGCACAGTGATTATGCTGCATTGATTAATTATCATATTTATTGCTAAACAAATTCAGATACTCTTGAATTTTTATGAATATGAACATAGAGTTAGAAAATTAAAATTATTTTGTATTATTTAATAATTGAACTTATTGCCCATTTTGTCAAGATAAATTTCTTTGTTCTAGAGTTAAGCTTAATAATGACATTTACTGTAAAGATGTGATTGCTATCATTCATGTTTTTAGCATTAGGACATCTACACTTTTCTGTAGGCCCCAACCATCTTAACTAGTATTACTCCTCCCACTCCCACAAAGACAAGTCATCCATCTTTGTTTATCCTTATGCAACTAGGGAAGCCTTGATCTCCCCCCAAAAGACAGCAAATTTGATGAATCTGGTTCCCTAATAAAGATTATAAGAGATAGATGAGTCCCAATCACATTCCTTAATTATCAGAGGGGCATGTTTAACCACTTGAATTCCAACCCACTTTTCCCAATGTAGCCAATTGTAATGTTATAAAACTACTCCCGATCCCTCCATTCCTAATCTTTGTTCCTGATCATTGGGGTTGCTGGCCTTACTGTGGTGGCATTATTAATAAATTGATCTTGTTCAGAATATGTACATCGGTTTATCTTTATTGTCTTTAATTGCCACAATAATAAAATTCATTAGGAAAAAAGCTGTTTAGAATCCCAATGAGAATCATTAAATCATAAATGAATGGAAGATAATACCATCTGTAAAACCCAAATGATATAATAAAGCTCTAATCATCAAAGCTCTTTGATCCTAGTTTTAATAAAAGTGTGTAAACAGAAAATAGCTATGTATGAACATACATACATACATGTATATGTGTATATGCATGTGCTCAGTTCAGTTCAACTCAAAAAACACTTATTAAAACACCTACTATGAGCCAGACTCTGTTCTTAATGCTTAGGTTACAAATAATAAAAAGAAAGTTCCTGATTTCAGGAAGTTTATAATCAGATGGTGAAGACAACAGGCACATATATATGAAACAAGCTATATATATATATATATATAGGATACATTGAAAATAGCTAATAGGGAAAAGACATTAAAATTGATAGAAGTTCCAGGTGACTTTCAGTAAAAAATAGAATTTACTTAGGACTTAAGGAAAGCTAGAGACATCAGCTATTTGAACAATGAGGGGAGAGCATTCCAGATGTGGGGACAGCTAGAGAAAAATTCATGGATCTGAGAGGTGGAGTATTTCATAGAACAGTTAGGAAGTCAATATCTCTAGATCAATATATTTTTCATAGAGTGAGGTATAAGGAAACTGGATTATAAGAGAAGGCTAGATTATGAGTAACTTTGAATGCCAAAGAATACATTTTGTATTTGATCCTAGAGGTGAAAAGGAGACAAAGGATTTCAACAAGTAAGACAGGTGCCATAACCAAACATATTCTTTAGGAAAACCACATTAATAATTTAATAGAAAATGGATTAGAGTGGAGAGAGACTTAGCAGAACCATTAGTAGCTACTGCAATAGTCCAAATGTAAATTGTTGAGAGCCTATACCAGAGTGGATGCAATGTCAGAGGAGAGAAGGGGACTTATTTGAGAGATTGTAAAAATGTACTCAACAAACCTTGGAAATAATTTGGATATGAGTGAGTATGTGTGGGAGTGGGGGGGGATAGAGGATATAAACAAATAATTCCCTAAGGGACATTTACTTAGAATTAAGCATCTCAGACAAGTGTTCCAAATTAGAGGACAATATTAATATGAATCAAAACAATTCTGAGAATACATTCCCTGCTCAGAAAACAGTCAAGACATGACAAAACTGAAAACTGTCAGTTTTGAAAGGGTGGCAAAAAGATAGATACTCTAATATACTGCTAATGAATCTTTGAATTGGTCCAACCACCCTGCATTTGACATTAGTCTGAACAGACCAAGATGCCATGATCCAGTCATTTAAGTAAGCAATTTGGAATGATCCTGAGAAAATGACTATAAAATCAAGATACTTTAATCAAGAAATTCTATTGATAGTCATACACCACAAGAAAATCAATGCTTAACAAAAGTACTACATTCTATATTTTTCAAAATATTTCAAAATATTCAAAATAATTGAAAACAAAACTATCCTTATAAATAATGGAATGGTTAAGCAAAATTCAGAGAATCACGATGCTACATATGTGGAGTTATGTCCTTTCCTCTCTCCCACTACTTTATTTATATTTCTATTGTGTCACTCCTCATGTGGTACTTTCTTATTCTGATCATCTTTGTACACAATTGTGACTTAGCAACTATGGGAGAAACTAGCCAAGACCTATCTTACTGTGTTATTATAATGGTCAAGAATGGTCTAAGAAAAAAGTTGAGAAAATACACTATCTTTACTGCAGAGGTTCAGCAAATGTTCTGCAGATACAGATAATGTTTTGTATGGTTTTATTGAAGTGTTTTTCTTCTTTTTTTTTCATTTTGGTTTGAAAGAAAGTCTTGCTAACTGAGCTAGTGATGGTTATAGGGATATATTTGGAGATAAATGTTATATAAAAACAAGAGGCATCAATCATTTAAAAAATAATGATAATCTCTTCTGGGAATTCAAAAATTATCTTTTTTGGTAGTTGTATAACTCCACTCTTGTTGTGTGAAGCAAAGATAGATCTAAATGGAAATTGAAATGGATGGTAGTGATGATAAGAATAATGCTAACAATGAAAATATAATAGCTCCCATTTATACATTACATTACAGTTTATAAAGTACTCTTCTTGCAGAAGCCCTGTGATGAAGGTAATTTAAATGTTATTTTTTTCCCCTCCTTTATGGATGAGGAAAAAAATCTCCCATAGCAGTATGATGACATAAACTTAGATGCCATAGAAATGGGGAGAAAAGAAATTTAGAAATAATCTAATTCACATGCCTAGTTTTATAAATAAGAAGACCTTTGTCCAGCAAAGTTAAAATATATCAGTAGTTTCTTCAAATAAGATGGTAATTGACATAGCCTGATTTAAAACTTAAAGCCTCTGTTTTTTCTTCTAATACTCTCCATAGTGAGCTATTTCACTGGCTTCTCTTTAAATCCCAGTTAAAATTCCATCTTCTACAAGAACGACTTCCTCATCCCCATTAACAGTAGCATCTTCCTTTAATTGATTATTCTCATTTTTTCTGTATTTTATTTTTGTTTATTCATAGTTGTTTTTATATATTCACCATTAAACCTTAAAAGTTTCTTAAGAGGTTTATCATTGCTTAGTCATTTTAATATTGTCTAACTTTCTGTAACCCCATTTTCTCTTCTTCCCTCCCCCCATTTTTGGCTAAAACTGGAGTGTTAATGGTTTCCTTGTCTAGCTTATTTTACAAATGAGGTAATGGAGGCAAAGAGGGTTAAATGACTTATCCAATGCCACATAGCTCATAAGTTTTTGAGGTTGGATTTAAATGCAGACCTTACTGACTCTATGCACTACATTCAATCTCTTTGATCAACTAACTTCCCATCCTTAAGAGCAGAGATGGACTTTTTGCCTTTCTTTACGTGCCTTATATTTAACACAATGCCTGACATATAGTAAATGAAAATAAATTCTTATTGAGTGACTGATATAGTTTGTCAGTGATAAGCTTTTCATTATAAATTATTCATTTACTTCTCTGCTTATCTTACATCACTTCTTGTTTTCTGTTTATCTGTTTCTTTAAATAAACATTGTTCATTTTTTTTTTTTAATAAAGACTCTTCCCTGAATTGGTGGAGTATAATATTCTCTTCTCTAAAATACAATGTTCTCTGGGAGCAGGTTTTTTGGAGAGCTTCTGGAGGCAGCCTTCATTTCAGTTCAGTGTATTAATAACTTCAAATACAGCTAGGAATTAAAGTTCAAATCCTTTATCTTCTCCTTCAAAATAGCTCAGTTAAGTTTCCTAGAGGCCTATCTCTTTCCTTGGTTCCAAGAGCTCTTGCCACTAGTCCTTTGTCTCTTCCAGCTTTAGCCTCCAGCCCACACAAAGGTGGAAGTTGGAATAAATTTTACTCCACCTCCAAGAGAGTGGGCTTCTGGGCTTCTGAGTTGTGAATCTCCCGAAGTCCATCCTAGTTGAGGCTCCTAGCTTAAATATGCTCTCTAAAGGTGTGAATGTGTGAACTCTTTTAAAGGTGTGAACTCCTTTAAAGGTGGGAACTAAGTACATAAGCATTAGCACCTTGCTTCAAGTGCTGGCCCATAACAGTGGAGAAAATGACATCGCTCAATGTAACTCTGAAATATGACATTCAGGGTTGCTCAAGTCAGAGAGATCATTGTGGAAAGTTCTGACAAAAGCATTTTAATACTTTCTATTTGATTTTCTTGGCAAAAAAAAAAATTATATATATATATATATATATATATATATATATATATATATATATATATATATATATATATATATATATATTGTAGTGGTTTGCCATTTCATTCTCCAGTGAATTTTAAAGGTAAGGAAGAGAGACACATAGGATTAGATGACTTATCCAGGGTGACATAGCTAGTAAGTATCTGAAGTCAGATTTTGAACTCAGTAAGATGAGTCTTCCTGACTCTAGGTCCAGTGCACCACCCAGTTGCCCTAATTTTCAAAGAAGGAAAAGGAGGTTCAATGGGGGAATGATGTGTTCAAGACATATATTAAGATATAGCATTCAAATTCAAGTCCTTTGATGATATACTTAGTGATTTTTTTCTATAATACTATACAGATTTCCCAATACAGATATTTGTCTCTCCTTTCAGTATGATGAGCTTTACTTTTTCATGTATAATTGAGCATAACCTCAATTTTTGATTTTCATAATTCATAATATCTTCTACTGTAAAGCAAACATAATTACATTTAATTTAAGAAACTTTTTTTTTAGAGTGAAATACTTACATACCTAAAAAATCCTCATTAATGTTGCTTTCTCTCGACATAGATTTCTAATATGCAGTTTATTTTTGGCATTTCTGAATTAAAGGTTTAGTAACAGGGGCTGGATTTAAGACAGATATAGTCAAACTGTGGGTTTAGAATTGCAATTCTAATTTAGAACTGTAGGTTCAAATTATAATTATACTATTTTATTTTGTGTGACTCTGAGTATGTCACTTTCAGTCATTTTCTTCATCTATAAAATCAGTACATGATATTGGGAAATAGGTCTTGTTTTCTGAGTATAATATTTTGGGTCAGCCCAATTTCAAATGTGATGGTAGATTAGGATGAGGTATTCATTTAACCAAAACAAAATTTAAGATTTAAAAGGACACAATTGGAGGTACACATTCTATATAATGATCCCTATGGGCCAAATGTTGATTTAGAAAATAATATATTAATTATGTATGATTAATAATAAAATAATTAATATATTGATACTATTGATACATGAAAATGTTATCCATGCATTTAAAAAAAAATTTTCCCAATTACATTTTAATCTAATTACTTGGGAGTTTTATGAGACAGAATGCCCACCGGGGGGCATGTTTGACATTTAAAAATCAAGCCTAATCTAAATAGATAAAATAGATAATAGTCCTATTGCATTCCACCTCTGGTGTAGAAGTCTCTCTCTCTCTCTTTTTTTTTTTTTTTTTTTTTTACTTCAGGGAATTTCTGCAATTAAATAAACTAAAAATATTGGCTATAGTATTAGAAATGCTAGAAGATATTGATATGAAAATTAATAGATAAAAATGCAAATATTTTTTTCAAAAAAAATGGTTAATGTAGAAGGTAAAATCAGTGTGAGTCTCTTTGTGAAAAAACAATAAATACAATAAGAATCAGTGCCAGGTGCATCAGATGTACAGCACAGATGATACTATGTCCAGAAGCATTACTTTTCCATATCACAGTCCTGTGTTATTTGTATCAAAGTAACTTAAATCTCATAAGATTCTTTTATTTAACCTATTTTAGGGTATGAGTTGCTCAAAAAACCATTCCTTAATGATACAAAGTGAAAAGGCAATATTCCATAAGTCAAAATTGCCAACTCCCTTGGAGTCTAATCAATGTTTTAGGACAGTATTTTGGCTCTTTTAGATGTTTAAATTGAAGAGATTCAATTTCATTATGAAGGATGTTGATGAAGGTTCCCATGATCTTAATCCAAAGAATCCCTTTCATCCTGATGACTTCTTCAACATGATTATTTGAGTATACAAAATAATTCTGAGATTTATATGGATTAACCATGTGGCAGGCACTCTGATAAGTCCTTTATAATTTTTTAAGTCATTTGATCCTCACAACAATCCTAGGGCATAGGTACAATTACTATCCCCATTTTATAGATGAGGAAACTAAGGCAGGTGGAGGTTTATTGACTAACCAAGGTTCACATAGTTAGTAAGTGTTTAAGGTCAGATTTAAACTCAAGTATTCCTGACTCAGTGCCCTGTAGTAGCTTCCCCCAAAAAGATAATTTTACTTCTTTCATAAAATTGAAAAAGCAAAGAATATCCCAATAATTCTACCTTTGAACCACTATCACTGGTATTATTATTAACCTGGGTCCCAATGGTTTCCAACAGATCTATGGTTAAATTTCAGGTACCTATGAACTTGAGTAGAAAAAAATAATTTTAATAAACTTTAACTAAAATTTAGCTCTTCCTTAAGTAATTTCAGGAATTTTTTGAGAAAGAATCCATAGGTGTCACCAAACTGTGAAAGTATGTTTTAAATCAATTGTATAAATAAGGAAACCTACATATTAAGAGAGAATTGAAATACAGTGGATGTTAAGTGGAACTATGTCTGAAATTATTAGGTGGATTTTCTTGAGGGCTGAATCTAAGAAACCTCTGGATCAAAGAACTCTCCTACTATTTTTGGCTATCCTTTGATAAAAGAATAGGTTCTGATTGTGAGATGGGATCCATATTGTTGTTGTTGTTCAATCATTTTCAGTACTGTCCAGTGCTTTGTGACCCATCAAAAGTTTTCTTGGAAAAGATGTTTGAGTAGTTTGCTCTTTCTTTCTCCATTTCAGTTTATAAATGAGAAAACTGAATCAAAGAGAGTCAAATGATTTCTCCAGACCATACAATTATAAATGTCTAAGCCAAGATTTGAACTCAGGAAGATGAATCTTTGTGACTCTAGTGCCAGCACTCTCTATATTGTGCCACCTAAATACCACAATGTGAAACATGACTTTTTAAATAAAGGGTATTTTAATACAGCTGTGTGAAAGGGAGTTATATCATGTAAACATCTTGTAAATACAAGATAGGGACAGATTTTAGAAGGTATTGAATATCCAATTTTTTTATGTTAATCCAGTATAATGGGGGATCACTGAAACCTCTTGAACTAGAGCATATGATCAGATTGATAAGTTTGTCATCCATTTGTATGAATAGGAGAGAGAAGAGACTATGTAGGGACACCAAATAGAGATTTATGAAAATAGCTTGGTGAAGATATTGTAGCAACATTGCATTAAGAATATTTTTAGAAGGATGATTGGAAAAGAGCATGGTTCAGTGGCTAAAGGGAAGGAAAGAAATTCTCTCCCCAGTATTCCTCTCTTATACAAGTTTATTAATCTTGTCTCAAAAGGAAATGAAGTTAATCTGACATGACCTGTTTGTGATGAAACCATGCTGGGTCTTTGTAATTAACTCATGCCTTTCTAGATGTTTGCTAACAGTTGTTTTTAATGATCCATTCTAGAATATCCCCAGGAATCAAATTTGAGCACACTGGTTTGTAGTTTGCCTACAGTTCTGTTACATTAAAAATATATATATATTTTTTTTTTCAGGAATCAAGGTCAATGTTCTTGGTCATTTTCACCAGAAATCTCAGTGATACGCTATTATGATAAATATTTTATTAAGTTAGTCCAGCTTTTTTTCCTGTTCCTATCTAATGGATTTAAGGCAATAAATATGTAGGTAAAAATTTCCAATTAATGTCATTTTCATTTTTTCAACATTTTGGTCACTTTGCGATTTATTATTATTTCTCTTTTTTGGTTTTCCCTGGCTAGAGAACTTATAAAATATTCCTTTGATGTTCCCACTCACTTTCCCCCCAGGGGGCATGCTCAACTCAGAACCATAATGGTAGGACAATAAATTCGAATGCCCAAGGAATCTGTCCCTTTGTAATGACTATATTCTTCTCAAGCATCATGTAAATGGTCTTTCATTAGTAAACCTACTCAGTCACTCAGCTTGTTCCCATTAAATGTGCTTTTAGTCTTGAAAATGTTGGGCTGAATTAGATGATTTCTAAGGCCCATTTCAGTTCTAGATCTTATGATTTCATAATTATAAGATGCATCGGGCCAGGCCATTTTTTAACGCAGAATCTCTGAATACTCCAAGTTTCAGAAATTCAGATGCCTTATCTCCATCTATTTCTGGCTCATTATCTCTCTGTCTATCTTCAAATTAAATTATAAGACCTACAAAAATGTCCAAGGAATTGCTTCACGTGTGTGTATATTTGTGTGTGGGGGGGGGGGGATGGGGAGTCTTGTAATGTTTAAGAAGACTTGAGAGATATATTTTCTGAGTAATTTAATAATTTTATTAATAATCTTTTTATTTTAATAAAAGAATGGTTATTAGGCAATTCCCCTTAGATCCAACGATAATCATGGTGGTAGGCTTTTGGCTTCCCTTTTGTAAGAGAGGTTCCCCAGGGTGGTAATCAACTGATTGGTTAACAAATAATAAGAGAATGCATATTACAATAAAGGCTTAGACTTGACCTTTGATCTCATCATTTGCTTCTAACTTAGATCAAGTGTTGGGTAATCTATTCAAAGAATTTATCTCCATCCAAACCTGAGTGGAACACAGTGATTAGTCAACATTGTCCATATTGGATATGTAGGTAGGTAGGGTCTGGACAGAGGACAAGGTTGGCTTAACCTTCAGAGACTGACGTCTTGAAATGGGGAAAACTGAATCTCCCAAAATTATTGATTATTAATAATAATTTCTCTCAATCTGAGGATATAATATGTTTGACTTTTATAAATTTCTAAATGGGTTTTTCACTGAACTGCTATGGCCAAAGAATAATTATTTGGGGCTGAGCTTTCTTGTGAGGACTATTGCATACCTTGCTACGTTTACACTTGAGCAACCTGTAGTCCATCTTCTCATTTAAATTCAAAACTTCTGTTAGCTTTTATGTTTGTGTTCCATTGGTGTAACCTTCACAAACCAGAAGACTTATAGGAGAAAATGTTATAATAAGGATCACCAACAATCTTCCTGATATTGAGGTTATAGACTGAATTCAAATAACCAATATTTTACCCTAGATAAGTTAATCCCATGGTCTGGGCATCATTTTCCTCATGTAAGAAGTGAAGGAATTGATAGATCTTCCAGATATTTTTTGTTCTAAGATTTCATCTTGACCTATATTCTAGTATCCTTAGCACAATGTTCAACATCTATAATATTTTACTTTCTTCCTTCCATCTTTTATTGTTTTATTTCCTAACTTTGGTTTTGCCTTGTGCTGATTTGTCCTACCTTTACACATTCTGTTCACTAAGTTCAGGGATTCACCATAGGAATAATAGACTAAGTACAGACATCCGGTTAATTTAGAATATTTCTGGTCGAAAGTACTAAATTCATCATCTCCTGGCCTCAGACTCTCAGAGGCAAATATTCTATCACACTGGGCCCATTCATTTCTAAAAGTTGTTTGTAGCTTCAGTATACTATATTCTATAACTTTATAAAGAACAAATTCTTTGGAATAACACTCACAGTATCAGACTCATGATATCACCTGTCTAATAACAGCTCATATGTAGTTGTCCAGTTAATGACAGTGAAAACCAGAAGCCAGAAATTTCTCTACTATGAAAATTACCTGATTATACATTTTTCTCTTTTATTAAGTACTGGAAATATAAACTAGGAGACAGTCCTGATGAAGATTAAGGAGGCTCAGGCTTAGTTCACACAAGGATGTTCAGGATCTTCAATCTTTTCATGGGTGGGCATACCTAAACAAGGTAATGATTCATCACAGCAATGAGACTCTGAGTGAGTTTATGTAGGCTGGATGAAGAGGCTCAATTATTCCATGTCAAATCTCAAAACTAATTTTTTTTTCTCAAAATTTTCTCTACTTCTAAACCAATTGCCACTCTTTTAGATACTTGTTAAGGTCTTACTAAGGTGAAGATCATTCAGAAGAAGGGGTCATAACTTGAAATCATATTATTTCTAAATATCAGTGATTATCTTAGCAGAAATAGTTCTTAGGAGGCACCCAAACAAGGTATTATTAGAGAGAGAAAACAATTGAAGGGTAGATTATAGGTTCAATCTGAAATACAAACATACATACATACACATATGTATATATATATATATATATATATATATATATATATACACACATATATATATAAAGTATGTATACATATATGTGTGTATATATATATTAGTAATTTTTATTTTCCTATATAATCTCAAGTGAACTGTCAGGTTGATAAGAGAAAATGAGCTATACAATATTATATAATGATCAGTTCTGATGTACGTGGCTCTCTTCAACAGTGAGATGATTAGAAAAGTCTTTCATTGGTCTTGTGATTAAAAGAGCCATCTACACCCAGAGAGAGAACTGTGGGAATTGAATGTGGTTCGCAACATATCATTCTCACTCTTTTTGTTGTTTGCTTGCATTTTTTTTTTCATCATTTTCTTTTCTGATTTGATTTGACTTTTCTTGTATAGTAAGATAATTGTATAAATATGTATGCATATGTTTAATTTAACATATATTAGACTAATTGCCATCTAGGGGAGGGGAGTGGGAGAAGTGGATGGAAATGGAACACAAGCTTTTGCAAGGGCTTATGTTGCAGAATTATCTATGGATATGTTTTGGGAAAAAAAGCTTTAATTTAAAAAAAGAAAATGAACTGTGAGAAACCATGGGAAATAACTTTGAAGGGGGCATGAAACTCCTTCATGGGGTATTCATAGATAGCAGATAAAAAGAAGGAACAATGGAACTACCTGACCTATACTCAGGGAGGGAAACATATTGCTGATACACTGTGGTTGAAAGAAGAGGTAATGAGCATTCAAGAGTAATAACTACAAAAATAAGGTGGAAGAACACTATTTTTCATCATTGGATGACTTTACTTATGTGTCTTTATAAACTCTTGTGTATTTTTCCCTTAGAATGTGCAAGCCTTGGATATGGAAAACTCTGATGAACTTGTATAATGATGCATCTTTATCACAAGGGCAGAAATAGCAATATTTTTGCTCACACTGTTTGAGCCACTCCTCATTCTGAATGTGTTTATATCAGAAGTTATGAGTAGTATATATCCACAAATACTATGTTTCTTTATATTTACACATATTCTTGGAAACATACTTTATCTACGCATTATGGTAAATTGTGTCCAGAAAGACTTTCCTTTATAAAGTGATGTATTTCTGAAAAGCACAAAGCAGACACATAGTAAGGCATCATTCTAGGCAAGCATGTGATAAGGGGCTGGTGTATTTATATGTTCAGAAATAGATTTTATTACCAACAGAATCCAATGAGAAAATAAAAGCAGCATCTAGTGAAATAAAGATGTTTTCCAATCAAAATCAGAATTTTATATTTGGAAGAGATTTAACTAATTGAACATTTTGTTCAATTGATAACCCCATTTAATACCTATTCTAATATATCTGACAAATGGTCACCTCATTTTTACATCAAAATCTTCAGTGAGGGACAACCTAATAGCTGTTGAGTTGTGTGTTATGCTGCAATAAATAAGTGCATCAGAGCAGGAAGAAAGATACAAAAACTTAGTGTTCTGTTTTGGGAGGGGAGGAGAGAATGGTAGTTTAGAAATAAATAGGGGAAAAAAAGACAGAAGAAATATCCTCTGGTTTTGAAGGCTTTATAGTTTTAGTGGTGAAAATCAAGATTTCTAATTTGGAAATAAATAGGACTGGCAGGGTTCCTTAGCACCTACCATAGCCTTTTCCCCTATTGTGTCTTCCATTATAATAATGAAAGAGGTAGGATAGCTGTAGTTGAGGAAATAGGAGCATAGTGTCCTGGAACACTTTCTACCCTAGCAGAAAATGGTAAAGGAATGTAGAGTTGCCAATAATAATGACAAAATGTTCTCACACTTGCAGAATACTTTGCATTTAGCCTCACATTTGAAAGTCTTGACAACCCATGTGAGGTAGATAATGCAACTGTTTTATCTCCTTTTTTTACAGAAAAGAAAATTGATGTTCACAGGTGAGGTTACTAGCCCAAGGACTCAGTTATACAAGTAACTGAGAAAACTATTTCCTTAGCCACTTTATCCATGGACCAGTAATCCAGAAACATTAAGAATTAGTGAAATTAATCACCAGGGAACAGAGTGATGCTTGAAATTTAAGGATCTAATTGAGAACTGACTTTAGATTTTCATTTGTCTTCATTTTGGAGTAATGCAACCATGAGAAATAATGTAAATGAAAGACAAAGATATCGTTTGAATATCTATAGCTAAGTCAAGAAACATCTATTTAATACTTATTGTGTTACAGACACTGTGTTTAAAACTATAGATATAAAAAAGTAAACGATTACCTCTTCATGAGCAAGACACTCCATCTCTTATCTCTGACCATTTTCTCTGTCTCCTATGTTTGGAATGTTTTCTGTTCTCTATTCTGACTACTGACCTACTTGGTTTCCTTTAAATTCCAGCTACAATCCTACCTTTTAGAGAAAGCCTAACCTATCCCTTCTTAATTTGAGCATTTTCCTTTATTTCCTCTTTATCCTGTATTTTATATGTTGTTTTATATAGTATCCCAAACTAAATTTCAAGTTCCTAAAGGACAATATTTTGCCTCTTTTCCTATGCCCAGAGTTTAACAAAGTGCTTAAAACATATTAGGCACTAAATAAATGTTTATTGAAATCAACTGGGCAAGATTATTCTTGAAATAGCAAAGGTTTGAGGTGATGAAATATAATACCTTGATGGTGGCAGTGTGAATGGAGAGATGGAGGCATCTTTTAGTTATATTGAAAAGTTAGAATCAACAGGATTTGATAAGAGATTGAATATGGGATTGGAGACATAAAACAGAATGAAAAGATAAAGATGATACCTAGATTACAAGCACTGCTGACTGGAAGGATGATAGTACCCTAGATAGTAATAAGATAGTTAGGATGAGGGAAAGGATTTGGGGAAAAATCAGGACAAAATCAGGTGACACATTGAGGTAGAGCACTAGCCCTATGATCTCAAAGATTTACATTCAAATTTGATCTCAGAAACTTTATACTAACTGTGTAACACTTAATCCCAATGGCCTTGCCCCCCAAATCAAAATAATTTATTATGTTTTGAACTTATCAAGTTTGATGTCTAAGAGAATGAATTCAAAATGGTCAATAGGCAGTTGGAAATTCAAAATCTGATATCAGCAGAGAAATTAGGGCTGGGGAAAAAGATTTGAAAATCACTCATAAGTAACCATTGAATCTACAAAAGATGATAAAATCATGAAGTGAAAAAATACAAGGGAGAATTGAAGAGGGCTGAGCATAGAGTGTTGGGGGAGAGCAATTGTTAGTGATTGCAATGAAAATAAAGATAAACAAGGGAGAATGAGCAGTGGACTGACAGGTAGAATGATAACTAGGAAAATGCAGTGCCATGAAAAATAGAATGTAAAGAATTTAAAAAATATGACTGATTATGAGAAATGCTGCAGGGAGATTAAGTGGGGAAAAGATCCAGAGATGTTTGATTTAATAATATTCTCTTAATTTTGTCTATTTTGTTCTCCCATGTTTTGTCTCTCTAATATTAGATATATCTGATACTGTTTTCATTCAGAAACAATTTTCAAAGATACTTCCCTACATTAGACCTTGTAAGTGATTTTGAGGTCTTTCCCTATTCCAGTCCTCATTGCTTGCCCCAGAATTGCTTTAAAAAACCTCAGTCCTCAGTTATGGCTCTAATTCAATGTGTGTCAATGGATAGATCATTTTTTTTTTTTTATCCCTAGGTTTTGGTACGATCATCTCTACTTAAAATAGCGCTATTCCTGGAAGTATATAGACTGGCGATGTTCTATAAGCAGGCAAGCTGTTTACTCTGGGTATATTCATGAAGGGCAGCCAACTCTAATTAATGGATGTAGGCACCCCATCCTAACATTTGCTGATCCATAAATCAACACTTTGTTATCTTGAGTCACTGGCCAAAGATTAAGGCATACATCTACATGTCTAGTGTAGGAGGATCAATAGCAGATGGAGTTAGTGCTACCCCTTGTGAAGGAAAAAAGGAGTTTTTACTCCTTTTATAGTTGAAAAAATCCCCATCAATCTGTGGGGAAGAGACATTTTACAACAATTAGGATTGCAAATGAGTAGGTCAGTTTTTTTAGTTAGGGCTACTGTTGAAAGTGTGCCAATACGTTCACCTGTTCCCATTCAATGGAAAACTTTTATAGTAGTGTGGATAGAACAGTTGCCCTTAGCCAGTGATAAAATTCTGGCCTTATTAGATATAGTATAGGAGCAACTTGACCAAGGACACTTACAACCTTCTCTAAGGTCTTTGGAATTCCCTAGTATTTGATGTAAGAAAGAAATCTGGAAAATGAAGGATGGTGACTGATTTAAGAAAAATAATAAATAGATAAAAAGTATAGAAACTCTTCAGCCTGGACTTCCATCTCCTACTCAGTTGCTTAGAGAATGGCCTCTTTGGGTTATAGACATTAAGGATTGTTTCTATTCTATACCTCTAGATAAGGAGGATATGAGGAGATTTGCCTTTTCAGTGCCCAGCGTTAACTTAGCTGAGCCTTATAAAAGATATGTATAAACAGTTTTGCCACAGGGAATAAAAAACATCCCTATTGTGTGTCAAATGTATGTTGCTGCTGCTCTTACTCCAGTAAGAAAAGCATTTCCAAAAGTAATGTTATTACATTACATGGATGATATATTGGGATGTGCACCTGAGGAACAAATGTTAGAAGCATATCTACAAAAAACCATAGAAACACTAAGGAATTATAAATTGCACATAGATTCAGAAAAGATTCAAAGATGCACTCCTTTTCAATATTTAGGGTATGAAATATATCCTAAGGTGCTTACAGTACAAAAACTCTCCTTAAGAACAGAGAAGCTAAACACCTTAAATGACTTCCAGAAATTGATAGAAGATATCCAATGGATGCATCCCATGCTAGGCTTGACTACCTGTCAATTGCAACCATTATATGACATTTTAAGGGGAGACAGATTTGGCACTCGATTACCATATAAAGAATGAATGAGAGGGAAGAGTCAAAGATGCCATTATGGTTATGAATCTGGGTAATTGGATGGGTGGTGGTTCTATTAAAAATAAAAATAAAGTTAGAAAATGCTGTGAACTTGAGAGAGAAGATTAGGAATAAGTAAAAACAAAAAGTGAATCATAAGCACATAGATCAACTCTAGAGTACTATCAAAGATGCCAAGGAAATGAAGATGAACCAGTGTGGAACAGGGGAAGGCACATGGGCTCTGGAATCTGAAGAACTCATTCAAATCTCAACTCTGATGCTTATCATATGTAAAATCTTGGGAAGTCAATATTTCTGTGGCTCTGCTTTCTTATTTGTAAAGTGAAGATGTTAGAAAAAATAATTTTCCTTCTAATTCCATCTTTGGTATTACTTCAGACTAGGGGTATTTTGGAAAGCTTTATTGAGAAGAAGGCAGTAGAGATGACCATAAGTAGAATTTCAAGAGATCCCAGAGCATTAGGTTGTGAGGAATGGGAAAAAAGAGGAGAAAAACATGATATCTAGCTTTAGACAATGGTGAAAAAAATTAACTAGATAGGACAAGCATAGGTACAATATGATTAAAAGGTAAAGGCATAAAATGGGCTATTCACATATTTTATTTATTGAAAAAAATCAACAATTTTGCTGAGCAAGATGTTATATTTTGTCACTTTATATGTTATATTTTGTCATTTTAATTAATTTTTAATCTTAATTTCAAAGATGCACTTTTTCACTTCCAATAACCTCCTGTCCAATTAAAATATAAACAAACACAAAACAGATAAAAAACCTCTAAAAAGCCCCTATTACTTACTTATTCAACAACAATAACAACAAAAATTTACATTAACCCTATCCTATATTTACATTCATATCTATATGTATGTCTCGGCATGAAAAATTTCCTAGGTTCACAAAAGCCAGATCAGCAGAGAACAAATGTTTACAAGTTTGTATTGCAACAATTCCTTATAGACTAGAAAAGCTTTGAATACACACATACATGTTGTGTATATGTGAGTATATGTTATGTGTATGTTTATATATTTATATGTATGTGCATGTGTGTATGTATTTTGCATATGTGCATTTTATGTTTCATTCTTCACTCTGAAACTATCAACTATCAGCTGGTGAGCAATATGTTTCATCACCTATCTTCTTTACTTATGACTGGTAATTGTGTTGCTATGAGTTCCCATGTGTTTCAAAGTTATATGTCTTTAAAATGTTTTCATTATTGTTTAAATATTCCTCAAGGTTCTACTAATTTTACTCTGCTTTATATTCTTTTCTATCAATGAATATACCAACACCTTCATATTTTAGGAGATTCTCTTTGTGAGTTTCTGTAACTAAAATATTCATTCCCATTCAGACTAAACCAGTAACGGGCATCTTTATATATAGCTGGGTTAGTTATTCAATAATATATTCTCTTATAAGATCAACATCCAAATCTTTCTAAGGTTGGAAAAAATAATTTAAATTAAAAAATGAAACAACACAAAAACAAAAACAAAAAAAAAAAAGTGTGTTTTGCTGATCTGGCCTTTGAAACCATTGTGACCTAGAAATATCCGATTTTGTGGAGAAAGATTGTACTTGAGGCTCTTACTAAATATTTGTAGAACAGAATCAAATTCATCAAGCTAAAAGCATGGATGCTTTGTTACACATATGTAAGACCATTTATCATATATCAATAAATTATCAATTTATTTCTACCTTTACAGGAACTTGCAATAGATGAACAAGTTAAGAGAACTCACAAAAATTCACCAAAATGGAAAAAAAAAATAGTCTTCCCTTAGGATGGTCACAGTTTAATGTAATTTTTAATAATAAATATCCCTAAATTATAAAGTGCCTTTTCTGATCACAGAGGAAGAAGTAGAAAATCAGCCTTCTTTCCATGGTGCCGGGAAAGAACTGAGGATGAAAGAGAATTGAATAAATGGATTTAGACAAGAAATGGTACCTCAAAGGATACTGTAATAAAAGTCAGTCCTTGAGGGGCCTAATTTCCAATGTATCTTCCCAAATAAGATTTCTCAATAGGCATTTGTGTTTGTAAATAGACTCCTATTTTTTAAACTTGATTAGAGATTCCAATCAAAGCCTTGTGTAAAAAGATTTTGAATGTCTTTCCCTCTCTCCTTTGCAATAAAGGAAATATTCATGGAATTATAAATCCTAACAGTTTATCTCTGGAACAGAAAGAGAAAATAGACTCTCCCAGATTAGCACTACTATACAAAACATATAAAGAAACAGTGGCATAAAACACAAGACAAGTGAAACATTGCATTTCTCTACTTCTGACAACAGACTAATGGCTTCTTTTCAGATTGTGATTTTTTTTTTCTGGAAATTGTGCAATGAACTCCTTTACTTCTAAATATGTTTCATATTCTATATTTTAAATAGCTAAGAACAGATAAGCAAACTAAGAAAAAGCAATATAATTGTTAAGGAAAACACTACTAGTATTTGAGTCAGAAATGTGAAATTTAAGTTCCCTGTCTAGTACCTACTTTTTATGTAATTTTAGCCAATTTCTTTCACCTCTAAGAGAGTTGGTTTCTCCATTTGTAAAATGGGGTGCAGTAGGTAATAGTTACACTCCCTCTCTAAGTGGAATATTATGATGAAAACATTTTGTAAACTATAAAATAGCATAGAAATGGTAATTATCATCATCAAACTATCTAGGTTCACATGTCAGACCAATGTTTGGGAGGCTCTGAAGGAAAGTGTGGAAGATGGGACTGATAACCAAACTGAAGGTCTATAGAGCTGTTTTGTTGATCACATTGTGGTATGCCTTTGAAACCTGGATAGTGTACCAGCACCCATGTCATACATTGCTTCCTTAGGAAAATTGGGAAGATCACTTGGCAGGATAAAATACCAAACCATGAGGTCCTTTCTCCAAAAACAAAACAAAACAAAAACAAACAAACAAACAAAAACTGCCAAACATTCAAACTTTGTTGCAGAGACTACAAGGTTGACCACATTGTTTGAATGTAAAATGTACACTTGCCCAAAATATTATTTTATGGAGAACTCACATAGGACAAGCATTCATGTGGTGGTCAGAAAAATAATACAAGGACACTCTGAATATCTCTCTTAAGAACTTTAAAAGTAATTATATAACATGGGAGACACTGGCACTTGACAACCCAGCATTGCATACCCTTGTACCAGATAGTACTACTGCTCTGTAAGAAAAGCAGAATTGAATTAACTCAGAAAACCGAACAAATAAAAAGATGGCTCATAAAGTTAGATAATCCACCCCAGATATTCATAGGGACTATGCATCTAGTCTGGCATTTTGGAATCATATTGGTTTAATTAGCTATAGACACACTAATTGATTGAAACAAACATAGTGAAGTTACTTTGATCCTCTTCAAAGTTCAAAAAACCAAATCAGTACCCAACCTACTAGTTTTCTGTTTTTGTTTTTTGGTTTTTTTTGGTTTGGTTTGTTTTTTAGAATAAATCTGATATTTACATTAACCTTGTGAGTCAGGAAGGATTGATTGTTTCCCCTATATTACTGATGAGGAAATGGAAATTTAAAATTATTGAGAAGGCAAGTATTTTACGGTCATCACATCCAATAGCATAAGACATCTGTATTAATACAGAGTTTTCCAATTTCCCATTTAGCCACAATTCAGACATTTCTTAAAACTTCTTTGTCAACACTGGAGAACTGTGTTATACCTTATCTTTTCTGCTTTATCACCTACTCCCATCATCCTTCCATAAACTACTTTTTAAAATCTGTCTTTTGTTTTGTTGTATTGTATTGGCCTTTTTTTCTTTGCCTCACGTTATTGCCCTAATGAATGCTTTTCTCCTCCCTTTGTTTTTTTTGTTTGTTTGTTTGTTTTTTTAATCTTTTCAGTTTTAACTCAAATACAGCCTGTTACATGAAGCTTCTCATGACACCACCTATATGAAATGATCTTTTATTGTATGATGATCAACTATGGAAGACTTACCTCTTCTCAGCAATATAGTGATCCAAGACAATTACAACAGACTTAGGATGGAAAATGTCATTCACATACCGGGAAAAAATTATGAATAGAGATAGTGTAGATCAAATCATATTATTTTCATCTTGCTTTTTCCCCTTTCTTTCTCATTGTTTTAATTTTTGTTTTACAACATGACAAATATGAGAATAAATTTAAAATTATCATACATATATAACTATATTGGATTGCTTAGTGTCTTAAGAAAGGGAAAGGGAAAAAATGGTGAGGGGAAATTGAAACCAAATTCTATAATAGTGAGTGTTGAAAGCCATTTTTACATGTAATTGAAAAAAATTAAAAAGTTAAGTGAAAAAATTATAAAAATGATTTTCTATTCCAGATCTTATATGTAAGACCTTGTTCTTCTCTTGTATAAAACAACTAAGAAAGCAATCTAATCTATATGTGTGTGTATCACAATACAATTTTTAAATGGTAATTGTGTGCATCAACCCTTCTCATATAGTATTATAGTTTCCTAAAGAAATTGACCAATTGCTATTTAAACTTTGAAATTGTCAGGGTCTGGAATATTGGAAATCCTTAGGTAACAAGATGCCTAGGTATAGTTATTTGTGCAGTTGGAAACAAGTGATTATTGTAAGATAGCCAGAATAATAGAGAATGGAGATAAAACCAGAGACACTGCTATATCTTAGAAAGAAACAATTGTATTTGGAGAAGTGATAGATAAGATTGGGTGCCAATATGAAGCTGTGGTCATGATGTTTTATTTTGGGCTGGGTTTCTTTTTTTGTGTGTGTATACGTGTGTGTGTGTGTGTGTGTGTGTGTGTGTGTGTGTTTGTGAGGTGAACATGTATAAGATTGCTAGACTTGGAAAAACAGAATTTTTTTTTTTTGCTTCAAGAATTTATTAGCTTTGTGATTCTGGGAAAATAACCAATCTGTACATCAGTTTCCTCAAAAGAATGAATGTGGAATCAGGAAAAATTAAACTTAAATCACATCTCAGATGCCTTCTATTTAACTCTATTTGAGTCATTCCACCTATTTCCTTCTCTGTTTCCCTATTTGTAAAGTGAGAAATGATAATAGCATTTACATTTGAGAATAATCACAAGAATAAAATGACAAATACATGTAGCATTATGTAAACCTTAAAATGTTATATAAATACATCATTAACTATTAAGTGTAAAATGGAAACACATATTAGTATGAGGAAAATTATGCTGATAATATCAACTCCAATTTATGTAGCATTAAAAGACCTGCAAAGCAGTCTTTTTTCTTTATAACTTACATGTCTAGTACATTGCATCCCACATAGGTGATTAATAAGGGCTTTGAAAATCTAAATCAAATCATAACTAGGTGAAGGTAGATAGTCCAAGTATTATTAAACCCATTTTATGGATCAAGACACTAAAATATGAAAAATGACTTTTAAAAATTATACTTGTCTCTCAAACATGCCTTTTCTCCTAAATTCCTATTTCTGTTTTAGCATCAACTATATAGACATTCGGGATTCATATTCTTGAAATTATCCTTAAATATTCCTAGTTTTTACCACCATATTTCCCTCCTTCCCCAATTGGAACTTATATTGTATATTAGATCTCTGAAATATTTTCCTCCATTATTTTTTACTTTTAAGTCACTAATATATTTAGTTGCATGTTACTACCACTATATAATTTTGATACCTATTAGCTATATTACTTTGGAGAAGTTAATTAATCCATCTCAATTTCACTTTTTCCTCATCAGTAAAATTAGAGTATAGATGAAACTTTGATCCAATATTTATCTTCAGGCCTCATAGAAGTTTTCAGTAAATATTTGTTGAATTGAGATGAATTTAATTCAAATATCTATTTCTATGTACTATTAGGACTAGGTAATTTTTTCTATCTCAAATTATATTACTGCTGTTCATTTTATTGTTGTGATATTGTTGTTCATATTATTGTTGTGATGTGTTGACTTCGCCATAAAATTGATTATTTTTATTAAAACTTTTTATTTACTGAGCAGGACCAAGAGATCATTATATACTTCAACAACAATACTATATGATGATCAATTCTGATGGATGTGGCCATCTTCAACAATGAGATGAAACAAATCAATTCAAATAGAGCAGTAATAAACTGAATCAGCTACACCCAGTGAAAGAACTCTGGGAGATGACTATGAACCACTACAGAGAATCCCCAATCCCCCTATTTTTGTCTGCCTGCATTTTTTTATTTCCTTCACAAGCTAATTGTACACTATTTCAAAGTCCAATTCTTTTTGTACAGCAAAAAAACTATTTGGACATGTATATATATATATATATATATATATATATATATTGTATTTAATTTATACTTTAACATATTTAACATGTATTGGTCAACTGCCATCTCAGGGGGGAAGGAGGGGAAAAATTAGAACAAAAGGTTTGACAATTGACAATGCTGTAAAATTACCCATGCATATATCTGGTAAATAAAAACTATTTAAAAAAAAAAAAAAAACTTTTTATTTACAAAACATACGTATGGGTAATTTTTCAACACTGATTCTTGCAAAACCTTGTGTTTCAAAGGTTTGATAATATCAACTCCCCTCCCCTAGATGCTAAGTAACCCAATACATATTAAATATGTTAAAATATATGTTAAATCCAATATATGTATACATATTTATGCAGTTATCTTGTTGCACAAGAAAAATCAGATCAAAAAGGGGAAAAATACTAAGAGAAAAAAATGCAAGTAAATGACAACAGAATGAGTGAAAATATTATATTGTGGTCCATACTCAGTATCCACTGTCCTTTCTCTGAGTATAGATGGCCTCTTCATCACAAGATTATTGGAACTGATCTTATTCATCTCATTGCTGGAAAGAGTTACATCTATCAGAATTGATTATTATATAATATTGTTGTTCCTTGTTGAGTTCTGTATTTGGAAATATTAGCTTAGGTCTTTTAATCAGAAATAGATGAAATTTACCTGTATCATTGTATGGCCATCTTCTTCCCTGAAAGATAATGTTCATTTTAGTTGGATAGTTTATTCTTAGATAAAATCCAAGTTTCTTTGATTTTCAAAGTATCAAATTCCAGGCCTTTTGATCCTTAAAGTGAAATCTGCAAGGTCACTGATTGTAGCCCCTTAGTTTTGAATTGTTTCTTTTTGGATGCTTGCAGTATATATATATATATACACATGTAGGAGTTTTGAATTTTACCTGTGGTATTCTTTGGGGTTTTTATTTTGAATTTTGAAGTCTCTTTCAAAAGGTGATTGGTGAATTATTTTGCCTCTGATTCTAAGCCATCAGGACAGGTTTATTTTATGATTTCCTGAAAGATAATGTCTAGTTTCTTTTTTTAACCAAGGCTTTCAGGAAGTTCAGTGATACTTAGATTGTCTCTCCTAGATCTGTTTTCTAGGTCAGTTGTTTTTCTTTGGAGGTATTTCATATTTTCTTCTATTTTTTCATATTTTGGTTCTGTTTGACTGATTATTGAACTCATTAAATCATTCACTTCCATCTGTTCAATTCTAATTTTTAGTGTTTTATTTTCTTCAGTTACATTTTTTAGCCCTTTTTGCATTTGGCAAATTGAATTATTTTTTTCATTGCATTTTTTCCATTTCACAAAATCTAATTTTCACTGAATTGGTATATTTTTCACATTTATTTTGTAAGGCATTATATGCTTTTTCCATTTCATCAAATTTATTTTTAAGGAATTTTTTTCAGATAATTTCTGTTTTTTTTTTTCTTTTCCATATCCTCTTGTAAAGATCTTATTTCCTTTCTTTATTTTTCCTCTCTTTTAAGCTACTTTTTGAGATCTTCCAAGAATACCTTGTGAAATGGGGATCAACTCATATCACCCTTTGGGACTTTGTCTGGAGTTAATTTGCCTTTAGGAAGCTTGGGGTTTGATGTCTTTTTTCTCTCTTCATAAAAGTTGTCTATGGTCAGAGTTATTATGCTTTTTTATTCATTTTAAGGGTTGAGATTTGCTCCTAAGGCAACAGTGTTTCAGCTGCTTTAATTTGCTCTGGTACTGGTGTTTCTGACTAAGTTCCACTGATGGGTAATCATGGCCAGGTGCCATATTCCTCTGGTGCTCAGTGGTTTAAAATTTGCCTTTTGCATTGGCTTTTGGGTATCTTGCAGCAAATCTAATAAGTTACCCACCTGCAACCAGGGCAGAGTAGCCTAAGAGACTCACAGAAGATGCCCAAGTTAACAGCAATGCTCTGGCTCCCAGCTCCAAGTCCTTCCCCCAGGCACCCTGTGCTGTGGTCTGAGCTTGGTGAACTGCCCCCCCTGTCTGATTGAAACAGTCCTGTTCTGAAGTTCTTCCTAAGCATCTTCTTCCAGAAATTTGTTGCATTCCAAATATTTATGAGTTCTGTTGCTTCAAAACCCATTTAGAGGCTTAATCTGCTGTTGGTTTTAGTGAAAGGTCATAGGGGGTCACAGAAAATCAGTCTGCTCTCCACCATCTTGGTTCTGCCCAAAAATGGATTTAAGTGAAACAGAATTGCAAAAAGTCATCAACCTTATCATATTTTCCAGAATCCTTTAAGCCCAGAGAAGATGGATAAAAATTAAGATGGCTGGTGAAGGAGCAGAATTCAGTGGACAATCTATTTATCTTCAATGCCTGACCTTACAAACACTAAGCATTCAATAATTGTTGTTTCAGCTACCTTCATGGCCATTGGTTTTCTCCACACATTCTGCTGGGGGAAATTTTCACATCCTTGGGGTTGACATCACCCTATGTCATAAATGGCTTTGAGATCTACTAGTTTTCATCATTTTGGTTTAGTCTATCTCTTAAGACAGTTTTACTGAAGTCTGACTTCTGCATATGCTATAGTTTCTTGAAAACACAGGTGAGAGTAAGGTGAATTATAAGGATAACAAATATGGATGATCAGCCCAGAAAAGTTCTTATCAGGCTCTCATAGAGAAGGAGCTTGTTTTCCCTAAATACCAATATACACCTCAGTATATTATAGATTGCTTGTATTTCTAAGGGCTGCTTTTATTTATTCTTCCCCATCTCTCTACATTCAGTATAGTTATTTTCAGTGTTTTAATTAAATAAGTAATATAAATATAAATAAATAATGTGCATATGCATGTATATTATATGAAATAAGATATGAAAAGCACTTAGCATAGTTCTCCGCCCATTGAAGGCACAAGAGAAATTATATCCCACCCTTTATATAAACTTTCTCTTTCTATGTATAGATATAACATAAACACATACATGTAGCATATGTTGCATATATCCATAAACACATGTAAATGTTTTTAAAATGACAAATATTTAATAGTAAGCATCTCAACTAATTATTCTATTTCTTGAACAGCAAGTTAGAAACAACAGTTCTTGAAATTTTGAAGATTGGAATTGGATGTAAATATTAGAAATTTGAGAGAAAAATTGAGCTTCATATTGGGAAAATACTTCTTAATAATCAAAACTTTCTAAAATATTAGTCTCTAGGATACTATTTGAAACAGTAGATGTTTATACAATCTACAGGCGCTCTTGGCTATTCATAGTTGTCAACTATTATTACGTTTGCATTCAAAATTCTTTAAGAGGTATGAATTAAATTACTGAGAAGTAGCCACTATATAACAAGAAGGAACATTGGCAGAAAATTATGTTGTTATAAAATTATTTTTTGCTGATTAGGAAATATTTCATTTTTGGGTTCCTTAGGGAATAAGGGGAGTGTTCAGGAATTTGGAATCCATGTGCTAGTGTTAGAGAATAAGAAAGTGGTATAAAACAAAGAACACAATAAGCCTCATTGTCTGAATAGATGGAGAGAAATGTTGTACATGAAAACTGAAAAAAAAAGTTCATTGTTTATTATTTTTTTTATTTTTATTTGCATACAGTCATGCATGTGAGTGTTATTTGTGTATGTAAGGTAGAACTGGTAGCCCCAGAAGACACACACTAATTCAGTAAGGGTGGATACTTGTAGTTGGGGATTAGACTATTTTATAGCTAAATGTTTGTTTGTTTTTTTCCTAGTCATTGATGATAATGCAGGAGTGACCATTAAAAAAAAAGTTACTTTCTACTATTTTTCAAAATAAAACATTTCTTAGAATCTTGCAGGAGTTTATATAAAAAGAGAGAATCTGGGCTTTGAAGGGATAAGAATGTACCTCAGGGCGTAATGGAGATCAATATTTCTTTAACTGAGTTCACAATATGGATTCTTTGATATTTTATCCAAGGAATCATATATTATCCATCATTGGATGTGTGTGAATGGAGTATGAGGGATGGTCATATTGTGTGGGGTATGAAGACCCTAAACCAAAATGACTACTTGGAGATCTCTCAAAGTGAAGGTTGAGAGGTTTTATTAGAATCTTGTGAGAAATGAATAAATTCACAAAAGGAAGGCTCGGGTAAATAAGCAAGCACTACTCAATCCCTCCCCAAAATCCCCTTATGTAAAGCTTTTAGTCTAGATTGTCTCTTGCAGTTACTTTTCCCTTACATGGAGGTGGGATGATAATGAGTTTGCTAGAGATGAGATAACTGCAGAAAAAAGTTTCATTTCTTCAAAGTCATATGAAAAAAAGCAAAACTGAGGCCTAAAGCTTCTCTTACTTTAGCAAACAAGTTTCTGAGAAACCACACTGCTTGCCTAACACAATGTGACTGATAGTGTAGACAACATTTGTGTTTAGATAGGGGTTATATTGAATGATCTCTGAAAGTATGCCCTCTGATTTGTTTTCCTTTCATCATATATGTAAGCACATTTCTTTAAACTCATATTTCTATATAGGACAACTAAGGTGGAACATTCTTATGATTAGTTTGTAGGCATAGAATTTATTGAAGGATAAAAGAAGTGTTAGCAGTTTCTAGAGAAGTGCCCATGACTATTCTGATTTCATTTGTCTGCCCTTATAATAATAATAGCTGGGGTTACATTTATCAATCATTCTAGGGTTTTTTTTGGGGGAAGGTGAACTGTGGAATAAATAGGGTTTCTATGTAAAGAGAGAATAGGAGAAAATAATCTAAAGGCAACCTGATCCAGTTTACTAGATAGAAGTAACATTACATAATGGATATACTTAGCCAGGCAATCAGTTAGCATTTATTATATATAGTGGCTATAGGTGTTTGTGTAGTATATATATGTATATATATACCCCCACACACACACACATATATATATATATGTGTGTGTGTGTGTGTGTATGTGTGATATATACGTGTTAATGTTTGTATATATACCTATACATTTATACATTTCTAGGCCAATTCTCTCTCTCTCTCTCAGAGTACAGTAAAGTTATCAGTTTCTAGACTTGAACATACAGATTTATCTCCTGCAGCAAATAAATCTTTCCCAGGAAAAAGTTGAGAGAAGAAAAATATATCTATTTGGTCTCCCTCCTAGCTAAAAAGAGGCATCCTTGCTAAATGTGGGAGGTGGCCTCATAAAGATGCCTTTCTCTCTGTAGTCTTGATTTTTCTCTTCTTACAGAAGGAGAAGTGAAACTTGGAATAATTCTCACACAATATTGTGTGATAATAAAATTCTTCAAAAGATGGATAATATGAATAGACTGTCCAATCATAATAAAACTGGTTACAAACAAAAAGAAAAATAAAGCCTGATCTATCTATCTATCTATCTATCTATCTATCTATCTATCTATCTATCTATCTATCTGTCTATCTGTCTATCTATCTATATATGGTGAAATGTAGAGAGGGAAGTATATTTAGCACCTTTGAACTTCCATCTTTACTGGATTACCATGGCCTAAAGTACTACCTAGTGAAAGCTAACTTTGTCATTCTGCTCAGAGATACACTTTTTGATGGGTAGTTAAATAAACTTTGATCTTATGGCTCTGGTGTTAGAAAATGAAAATCTTTTAAGAACTAGAGTCCCAGTGAAATGTAAATACTGCTTATTCAGGACTGGCATTTCTAAAGACATTGGTCCCACCAGTAGCAATGGCTATTCTATATTATCAGGTTTTCTGTCATTCTTGTTGATTAAATTTGATAAACATTGGAAATCACTTGGGATAGATAGAAAGATACAAAATAAAGAGATGCAACTCTATCTTTATTTGAAAAGGTCCGTGCTTCTTGGGAACAGAAGAAATACATTCTTCTATATCTTTGCTTCCTTAGAGTATATTCACCTATTTCAGATGGAGGGCAAGAGAGAGAGAAATAGAAAGGCAAAAGGAAATTTAGTATGAGAGATTCAGAGGCACAGAAAAGGCACTTGAAGAGTATACATGGCACATAGAGAGTAACATCACACAAATAACCAGAAGGAAAAACAGAAACAAATTCCCCCTAAAATTGCAACAAAATGAAACATACAGATGCATAGAGTAGATGTTCAGATACAGTGAAATGATAATGAAGTAGATAAAGACACAAAGAATTGAAGTTCTAGAAAGAGTTGAAAACATAAATAGGCATAAATTAGACAATACAGTAAGTAAAAATACCATAGTCAGAACATAACATAAAAAGTTAGAGGTGGCTGAAAGAAAAGAGAGAGAAATCGGGACAGAGAGACATTAATAGAGATAGAAAAAGAGACTGACATTTAACTAAATTGTGGCCATGTGAGAACATGTTTGAGAAGAGTGGAATAGTATATAGGAATTTGCTGAATATTCATAGATCCAAAATTTTCTTATCTTTGACCTTGTCAGTGAAAAACACAGATGGTCACATTAATAAAAAATATTTGCCTTGAAAATGAGCTCAGAGCCCTTATTACACATATGATAAAGGTTAAATTTGAGGAACTTTGGGAGACAAAATTTTTCTCCACTATTTAAATGAGTTTATTTTGTTTGATTTGGGAAATATTTGAATGCTTTTTGTTATCAAGATTATATTAACTAAAACCAAAATAAACATTAATTGGTGCTTGATCAAAAACAAACAAACAAACAAACAAACAAACAAAAAAACTTGGGATACCTTGTCAAGTTTTTAGGGTTAAGTAAAGAGTTATATGGATAGGAACTGACAAATCAAAATGTGTCAAGGAAAGGAAAATAAGATGATAAGGAAATGCTAATTATTGAATAGGGAAACTAGTTGATGGAACATATTTCTTATTCTGATTTCACTGCGGTTATTATAACTAGCTTCATGTATCTAAAAGGCTGTTATGCAGACAGGCCTAGTGGAGACACTGCTGGATCATATAAAAGGCATAGTTTGATTATACTTTGGGGTTTGTTCCAAATTGCTTTCCAAAATGATTGATTCAGTTCACAACTCCATCAACAATGTATTAGTGTCCCAGATTTCCCCAAATGTCTCCAACATTCTTCATTAACTTTTCATGTTAACTTAGCTAGTCTTAGAAGTGTATTGTGATATCTCAGAATTGTTTTTGCAATTCTCTGATTAATAGTGATTTAGAATACTTTTTAATATGACTAAAATAGTTTCAATTTCTTCATCTGAAAATTATCTTTTCATATCCTTTGACCATTTATCAATAGAAAATGGCTTGAATTCTTATAAATTTGAGTCAATTTTCTATATATTTTAGAAATGAAGCCTTTATCAGAATCTTTGAATGTTAACTTTTTTATAATTTTGTATGCATTTGTGTGAAGACTGCATTAGCACACTGGATACCTTAGAATCATCCAGATTCAGGATAAGCAAAAGTTTTTGGTCTTTAGACTCGGTCTTTAGGGATAGAAGTGAAGAGAATGGACACAGGAATCTTCATACCTCATTTCTCTTCCTCTACTGTCAAAAGTAACTCTGATTTTTGTTTTTGTTTTACAACATTATCCCTTGTACTCCCTTCTGTTACAAGTTTTTCCCCTCCTTCCCTCTACCCCCTCCCCTAGATGGCAGGCATTCCCATACATATTAAATATCTTATAGTATATGCTTGGTACAATATATGTGTGCAGAACCGAATTTGGTGGTTGTTGTTGCAAAGAAAGAATTGTATTTGGAAGGTAAAAATAATCTGGGAAGAAAAACAAACAAACGAAAATGCTCACAGTTTACACTCATTTCCCAGTGTTCCTTTTCTGGATGTAGCTGATTCTGTCCATCATTGATCAATTGGAATTGGATTAGCTCTTCTCTATGTTGAAGATATTCACTTACATCAGAATACATCCTCATACAGTATCATTGTTGAAGTGTATAATGATCTCCTAGTTCTTCTCGTTTCACTCAGCATCAGTTGATGTAAGTCTCTCCAAGCCTCTCTGTATTCCTCCTGTTGGTCATTTCTTACAGAACAATAATATTCCATAACATTCATATACCATAATTTACCCAACCATTCTCCAATTGATGGACATCTGTTCATTTTCCAGTTTCTAAGCCACTACAAAAGGGGCTGCCACAAACATTTTGGCATATACAGGTCCCTTTCCCTTCTTTAGTATTTCCTTGGGATATAAGCCCAGACTAGCACTGCTGAGTCAAAAGGTATGCACATTTTGATAACTTTTTGGGCATAATTCCAGATTGCTCTCCAGAATGGTTGGATTCATTCACAACTCCACCAACAATGCATCAGTGTCCCAGTTTTCCCACGGCTCCTCCAACATTCATCATCATTTGTTCCTGTCATCTTAGCCAATCTGACAGGTGTGTAGTGGTATCTCAGAGTTGTCTTAATTTGCATTTCTCTGATCAATAGTGATTACCTATGCATATGTACTGTCAAAAAAAATTATAATTATAAAATAATCTTAAAAAAAAAAAAGTATCTCTGGTTTGTCTTACTCCACCCTCTAATCCCTCCTACAATTCTCAGGATACACCAATAGATCAAGCCAGCACAGAATAGTGAGAAGGGCCATTTTCCAAGCATATGTTAATAGAGTATTGTCCAATTGATAATTAACCTTAAGCTCCCCAGTGCATCAACTCAAGAGTTTCAGCCTTTTACTTCTCTTGCTTTCTTTTATTTTAGAACACAGGTGGTCACGCCATCCCTGACTTCTCAGAGAGGTGAAACCCCCCCAAAAAAGATAATCACACCCTCCCTGACTTCTTGGGAAATGAGGTGAAAACACCAGAAAGGAGGTGATCACACCTTCCCTGACTTCTCAGGAAGGGAGGTGAAAAGCACCAAAGGGAAATGGGGAGTCAAGCCAGATATTGTTAGTGGGTTTCTGGCCTGAAGGGTCTTACTAGAAACAGGTATGCACAAACCCATCAGCATGGGAGGTATTACACAAGCACATATCAATAACGCACAGGTAACTCTCCCCAGAGCTGGTGAAGGTTCAATGTGGGGTAACAAAGATGAATTGTACATTCAAGTAGTGACATAACAAACAATATAAATCAACATAGTGTTGTAAAAGATTTCCAGAAGTCCTAGAAAGAGGGTATGTAAACAACAGTCACACATACACCTTCTTCAGCAGGCAAAAATAAATAGTCCAAATTTGATAGGCTAAAATCAATCTATTGTCCATTGCTTCACGTGTAAGATTATCCAATGATCCCCACAAGTTTTTGAAGTCCTGCAACTGTCTTTTTATATGTTAGGGAATCCAATGAATCTTGCAGATTTTGAAATCCTGCAATAGTCTTACCACTTCTCAGAAAATCCAATGATTCCTGAGGGTCTTCAAGTCTAACAAATTTTGATGTCCATGAGTCAAATGCCATAACTGCAATGCTCTTTCAGTGATGGGCACAGTCATCAATAGAACCACCCTATGTTTCTTGGGTCTTTTCCTTCGTTTCAAAGGTCTGCTCCGTCTCTCTCTGATGGACAAGGCAAATACAGCTCATTGGTACCCATCTGATTCCTTTTCCATCTGTAGAGATACAAGCAAACCCTCTCTCACAAGCAGTTAACCTATCTGGTCCCTTCCATTCACTACTTTCTGGATCTCTCCACATGACCTGGTGATTATCTAAAGATAGTGGAGCTGCTTGCACTGGACACTGTCCTTCTGGTGGGTTATAAAACCTGTCTGCCAGAGCCAGTGCATCTTTGTCAAAGATTAAGAAAAGGGCTATATTTAGAAGTTCTGTAGGGTTACCTGTGGCTCCCCCTTTCTTTTGCTTTTGGAGGAACCTCTTAATGTCTCTGTTTATCCTCTCTTCTATTGTTTGTCCTTGAGGAATAAAGGGTATGCAAGTGGTGTGTAAAATCTTATACTGTGCACAAAAATGTACAAAATGTTTAGAAGTATATGTAGGTCTCTTATCTGTTTTTATTGCTTAGGGCACATCCATAATTGAAAATGCTTGTATAAGGAATTCAGTGACCACTTGGGCTGTCTTCTTTGCTGCTGGTTGTAAAGGGCTAGAACTGAGCAAATGCACTTGGATAATGGAGTACATGAGACTAATTGCAAATTGGACAATTCCCTATTAACATATTTTAAGGATGACCCTCCCCAACTATTCTGTGCTGGCTTGATTGGTGGGTGTTGACAAAGAAGGGGAAATGACATGAGTGGGTGGAGTGGGAGGAGGAAATTGAGGCATTCTCTGGACAGTGGAGAGAGAGTAAGGAGGTGTGGAGATTGCTTGATCTAATCCCCTGACCACAATCTCAAAAGACCAAGAATAAAGATTTTTGATTATCCTGACTCCAGCTGATTTCTGGAAGACAAGAGTTCCAGCATTTGGTACTCAACTTGGGGCTGGGCACCCTACCTCCACTGAAGTCCTCTGGTGACGAGAAGATTAGGTAAGTATTTATTAGACAAATAAGGAACTTACTTTGTTAAGAGCTAAACCAGCAATCTCTTATAGCTGAAATGGGGCACATGTTAGCTAAAGACATTCCCTCGACCTCAGCTGACTCAGCCCCAGTCCCATCCCCAGGTCCAGCCCCAGCTCCATCCCCATGCAGAAGTGCTGCTATAGAGAGTATAATTAAGATAATTGAGGAGCAGAGTTTACTTATAACCTGGGTACATATTGCTAAACTCTTGGGCACATTAAAACGGACATCCCCTTGGTTCTTAGAGGAAGAAAAACTAAGTGTAGATAACTGGAAGCTAGTGGGACTTCAACTGAAAGAACTTTCCAATATATTTAGGATATGAAGTATATCCTAAGGTGCTTACAGTACAAAAACTCTCCTTAAGAACAGAGACGCTAAACACCTTAAATGATTTCCAGAAATTGATAGGAGATATCCAATGAATGCGTCCCGTGCTAGGCTTGACTACCTGTCAATTGCAACCATTATATGGCATTTTAAGGGGAGACAGTACTTTAAGTTCACCACGCCAGCTTACAAAAGAAGCTCAAGAGGCTTTGAGACAAGTTGAACTGGCTTTATCCAATGTGGTTTAAAGAGTCACTCAAAAACCCTTAGAAATATCAGTTTTTGTACCCAAGAGGCACCCACAGCAGTCCTTCATTAAGGAGACAGTGTGATAGAGTAGGTGAACCTCCCAGCACAAGCAGAACAAAGTCTTATTCCTTACCCAGTGGTTGTGGCTAGAATTTCAATAAAGGCCATTAAATGAGCAGTACAATTATCTTGGATTAGACCTGACAAGATGTACACCTTTTATACTAATGCACAAGTTAATGTGTGCTGTGAAACCATCCCAGAGTGGCAAATTTTATTAGCCATGGCTCCAAATTTTACACACGGGTCTCCATGAAAGATAACAAGACTGTTACATAATTGGAAATGGATTCTTGAAGAAAAGGTTTCTAAAGTTCCTTTTAAAGGACCAACTATCTTTACAGATGCATCCAAACATAATATTTGAGCTGTATACTCTTGTGACTTAACTATAAAGAGAGTAATCAGAACTCTTTTTCAGTCCACACAGCAGAATGAATTGTATGCAATCATTCTAGCTCTTGCTTATTATCCAGGAGATATAAATATAATATCTGATCGGCCTATTCATTAAGAATTCATAAAGAATTGCAACAACCCAAATAAAATGTGTAGCCTCCAATATATATCAGCTCTTCAAGGAACTTCAAGAGCGAGTGGGAAAGCATGCAGGTAAGATTTATATTTTCCATGTCCAGTCCCATAATGAGTTCTTATCCCAGAAACTGAAGTCTTTGGGTTTATCAAATACTAGATTACTAAAGGCATTAAATATTATGAACTTAACCTATTCCCATAATCAAATACTCTTATTCTTAACCAGTATCAAATGCTTTGGATGACAATGTATTCATCTGGAAGCAAAGCTACACCAAAGATAAACATCAATGAAAAAAAAAAAATATATATATATATATATATATAAAATAACCCAGAGTTTTTTTTTTTCAAAAAGTGTGAACCCTTCCAACTAAAATGAATGTGAGCTTATAGGCAGCTAGAGTTGAAGTGAATATTGTTGGAGTAAGGCAAACTTGAGTTCAAATTTGGCACTAGAGAAGCTTCTTAATTCTAGGGACTGACAGGTTCTTGGCCAGGTTACTTTTTCTCTGAAAATCCTTCCCAAATAGTTCTCCAAAAAAAAAAATAGGTATCATTCCAATAAGCATAAATGGTGGAGACCTGGTATATGAATGACTCTTCAGAGTATCAGAGAAAACGCATAGATTACAGCTTGAAAAATCTAGTCATACTGGAACAGCTGAAACAGTTTAGCATCTTTTACTATAATGTGGATGCTGACAAGTATAAGAATGTTCCAGGGCTAGAGAAGATTTGAAAAGAAAACTATGCTGCTGGATGGACATATAAGCCATTTGTAAAGAGAAATTGTCAAATTACAAAGAAGAGCTCAAGGTATTTTAAGAATATTTACACCTTAATGGTGAAATTTTCCATGTCCTGGATGGAAGTGATTTAAGAGATAAAGATTAATTTAAGAAAAAAAAGAAAACAAGTGGATCCACATTTTCATGGAGAAGGGAGAAATGATAACACTTCATTCGAAATTTATCATCACTTTAAGCTAGATAAAATAAGCTTTATTAAGGCAATGAGATTGTGTTGGACAAGCAGTTTGGATAACATAATGATCTGGTTAATCATTTTAATGCTTAAAGGCAGTACATACAGTTTCTGGACTAGCACATTATTTGGAAATGGTTCCAATATGATAATTAAGCAAAAATATTAATAATATCACTTTTTCCTTTAGCTTCTATGTAATGGAGTTGAGTTTGAGAGTTTTCCTTTTTGAGATAGTCTGATTCAAGAAAGTAAAATCCATCAATTCAATGTGAAATGAACTGAGATTGTGGACAAGTTCTCATAAAAAACAAAACAACAGCAACAACAACAACAACAACAACCACAACAAACTATTGTTGTTTTCTAAATAGAAAGCAAAAATTCTGATTTGGGTACATGGATTCAGATATTAAAAATAAGATTTCCCAAAATAATAGAGTAAAATCATTTTTGATAATATCTTTTAAGTAGATGTTAATCACATCCCCACAACTTTGAATGATATATATCTATATATCATGTAAGCATTAGAAATTAATTGTTTCTAATTAATTGCTTATTTAAGGGGGAATTTCTTAACTATCTCTGAACCATTTAGATGAAAGATACTTCATAAATTTATTAGTATTTCTATGACATGAAAAAGTGGGCATATTCACTGATTGCTTATATACTTGAAAACCAGATCTTTTCAATATAATAAGAAAATCTTAGACTTTCTATTGAAACCTAATTATTTTTTGTGATACCATTGTGCTTAATTTAATAATTATATAGATAAAATGTTTATCAAACAAAACTAATTCTTTTTATACATATATTATTCTGGAACATTTAAAATTACTTGGAAATCTATCTTCATCCTAAAATTTTTAACAATGCTAGCTGCTGCTAGTTCAACAATGCAAAATCAAATCTTTGTCCTAGAGCTAAGAAAAATTCAAAGTTTAAATTAAATGAATAACTTCTAAGTTCTCCGATAGTTCTTTAATTACTAATGTAGGCTGCCAGATGGTCAAATAATTCTATTACTGTCCTACTACTCTCACTTACTTAGGTCATTGTTCCATGTGAGTAATCAAATAGAAATGCTTAAGTGCTGAATTTTTAAAAGTAGTCTTTTCAAATATGTTTTACAAAGCAAAACTTTGAAATTTATTATTGAGATTGAACATTAAAGATAAAAGAAGTTCAAACATTAAAAAAAAAATCTGACACCAGAGACAATAGTTTTGTAATGTTGAACAAGTGGATTAACTTCTGCTTGTTTCAGTTTTCTTCACTGTAAAATAAGGATAATAAAAATTATTGTATATCAAGGTGTAAGAATCAAATGAGATTATATTTATAAAGAATTTAGCATTATGTTTACTATCAGATTAATATAAAATAAAAAGCTTACAGTAATCAATAATTATGAGATTCTCCTTTGCAACATACTTATCCTCTATATGTGTCTCACCATTATTTTCCTCAGAATTCAAGTCCTTTGCACTTACATACCCGTGAATACTTATTAGAAAGTATATTCTATACATTCTATGAGATGTTTTATACCAATCACTCTTACACAATCTCAGTAAATACAGTATCTAAAAGGTAATTGTGAGTGTTCTTTGTTGGCAGGTACACCAATGAGAGCCTCCTGAATATTAAAAATGTTTAGCAGTTCTCAAAGTTAGCCCTAAAACTTTGATTTCAGAAGCAGTCAATTATCCTCTGGAGAGCCTTCTCGTCAATGAATGAAATTTAGAGGAAAGAAGTGACAAAGGGATTGCTACAGGTTTAGCAGCTTTCCTGGCTCTATTATTGCCTCTTTTGACATTTCTCCATCATGCTCCTACAGTCTCTTAATCCTGAAAGGAACCTATTTCTTTCTATTTCATCTCAAACTGGAGGATCTTGCCACATATATTGCCCTATTGAAATTCATCAGTTGCTGTTACAATAGTCAAATAACAGTCATGTGAACTTCCTCAGTTCTATCCTAGGTTCAGTCTTACTCTTCCAATTTCTTTCTTCTTTATGGCTATATGAAGTTACCTCCCCTATCCTTGTGTCCCCCTCTCACACACAAATACACACACATCAGTTTTCAGCTTGTTCCACTCTTTCCCACTCAATGTAATATACATTTTTGTAAGTCATATAATTATTAAAAGTGTTACTTTAAAAATTCAATTCCCCAACTTATTAAGCACAGTAAGTACTTAATAAATGCATGTTGACTTTTTGAATTTAACATTTGATTATCTATGGTTGCTAGGGGTAGAGTTATGGATGCTGTGAACCTTGTGAGAAAATGGTCATTTCATCATAAAACTTAGAATCTAGAAAGAAAGGAAATGTGTGCATCATTGAATATTTATGCTATTTTGGGAAAAATGATTAAATCATAGGATTTGGTTAAAAAATAAAATTCTATAAGACATTGCCATCTGCATGTTATTGAAACTGACATAATTTTGTTAGTTTAAATTACATTAAATAGGAATCATTGATTATTTTTTCCTGCATTCTAAGACTCATGGGACCTTTCCATCTGATTTTCAGTTGTAACCATTTATATTTGCCATACCCTCCTTAAAATATCATTTGCTCTTAAACCTTGATATTATAGTTCTATCTGGAACCTTTGGAATAAATCTTTCTATATCATAATTCTAAATAAATCCCTTATTTATTAAATAATTGCAGATGAGAAGATGTAAGCAAGTTTCAGATTTACTTAAGACTTACAGAGATGGTAATGCCAAATGTGTTATCTATGCCCACTCCTTGTCCAATGATTTTAGATACAATGCTCTTTTCACTGAATCTGTCCTAAAGTCCAGTAAGTTTGAAAAATTCCATTAGAATTCTAAAGATACAAAGAGAATAAATCCAATGAGAAGAAAAAAAGGAAGGGCTGCATAAAGGAATTGATACAAATAACTTATCAAGAAATTTAAATTTAATAAGGTCTTGGCAGAGAATGGCCACAAAGGCAAGAAATGACGTTTTAATACAAAGAGTTGGAACTGTTCTACAAAAATGAGATTATAAGCATTACAACATAATGAGTTGAGTTTGAAATTGAAAGCTAAAAATTACAATTTTTTTAAAGCAATGAGAGAGAAAAGTGAAGCTCAAAAAATGGATCAAACATATATTTGGTGGATAGGAATTTAATAAGGAACAACAGATATAAGAGAGAGTTACACAGTTTTACTTTGGTTCTACATTTTTATCATGGAAAGTGATCTTTCGACTAGAAAGAATAAAACAAATATGATAAATACATATTTATAGCTAAGATAAGTGGGAAAAAAAGTAAGAGTGCACCAAAATGTTCTTAATGTGTTCAAGTCATCTCACTCAAATGAAATATATTGAAGGATATTAAGGAGAAAAATGGATGGTTGGTGACAATTGAAACACTGTCAATTAATTTTTTTTTTATTTAATAGTTTTTATTTGCCAGATATATGCATGGGTAATTTAACAACATTGACAATTGCCAAACCTTTTGTTCTAATTCCCCCCCACACCATGGCAGGTTGACCAATGCATGTTAAATATGTTAAAGTATAAATTAAATACAATTTATATATACATGTCCAGACAGTTGTTTTGTTGTACAAAAAGAATCAAACTTTGAAATAGTGTACAATTAGCCTGTGAAGGAAATCCAACTTGCAGGCAGACAAAAATAGAGGGGTTTGGAATTCTATGTAGTGGTTCATAGTCGTCTCCCAGAGTTCTTACACTGGGTGTAACTGCTTCAGTTCATTACTGCTCTATTGGAACTGATTTGGTTCATCTAATTGTTGAAAATGGCCACATCTATCAGAAGTGATCATCGTATAGTATTGTTGTTGAAGTATATAATGATCTTTTAGTCCTGCTCATTTCACTCAGCATCAGTTCATGTAAGTCTCTCCAGACCTTTCTGAAGTAATCCTGCTGGTCATTTTTTACAGAACCATAATATTCATATACTGTCAATGGTTTTTGATGGTTTGGAGGTGCACTGCTCAGAAATAATGGATCTCCATGTAGAAAGTCATTTCCTGAAGAATAAATTTAAAAGAGAATAAGTGAAAATAAGGAGAGAAGGAAGAGATGGGAAACTGTATTGAATAATAATAAGAAAGATATGTTAAAAGTTATTTCCTATTTAAAATAAAGTATTATTGATATAAGATATTACTATACCACACAAATTATCAAATAAGCACTTCAAAGAAACCTGAGAAGATTATTATGAAATGGTGTAGAATGAAATGAATAGAACTTGGATAACAGAAAAAGAAGGAAAGAAGAAAGGAAGAAAGGAAGGAAGGAAGAGGGAGGAAAGAAGGAAAGGGGAAGGAAGGAAAGCCATTTGAAATAAAATTAAAGAATAATGATCTCTAGGTCCTCAGTATTTGAGTGAGAAGATTATAAGATTGTAACACACACACAAAAAGGATTTGAAGTACATAAAGAAAAATTGGGAAAATGTCTGAATTTGGAGAGGATCAGAGATTGAATTAGGAAGGGAAAAATTAGAAGAATTTTTGAAAAAATTAAAAAAATATATCTTGAACTAAAGGAGGTGATAAGTTTTGTATATTTTTATTTGAGCAATCTGAAGAGTAACACATGAAGATGTCAACTTGGGTTTATAAAAAAAATAGTTGGCAGAATCAGATATGATTTAATCAAAGTGAAAGATTTAGTTAAAGGAACCACAGTATGTGCAGCAAAGAATCCAAAATAAAAATATATGCATACATACATATAAATGGTCTCAAGTCCATATTATAAGATATTCAGTTTGAAAAATTATGGATCTTTAACCTAAACAAGAATATCTCTAGATGGGTCATGAAAACTATGTATTCATATTTGATGTCATGTCAAGATATCTGTCATTTAATCTGTTTGATATTAAGGAAAAGAACAAGAAACTACAGGTAGAAGGTTTAAAGACAAAAAAAAAATATAAGGAGGATAATTTAGCCTTATGTTAAAAATTTATTTTCCAAAATGAGAGATGTCCCAAAGTGGAAGAAGTTGCTTATAAAATAAAAAATTAGATTTCTCAATTACCAAATTTTTGAAAGAACTTTGTTCAACTACCATTCACATATATGGTGGTAGGGATTTTTTTTCAGGTATGAATTAGCATACTTGGACACAGAGATACATTCTCATTCTAGAATTTTACGATTCTGATGATCTCTGTATTCTCAAAACACCTTCTTCCCCCATCATTGACATTTTATTAAAAAAGTATTTTTGGAGAGGCTGGACAGTTTAATTCTGGGATCACTGTTTAGGAAATTTAACTTTCTCAATAGAACAGAGGAATTAATATTTACCTTGTCCATGAACAGTTCTCTGAGACAATGTGGAAATGTACATCAAGCTTCCATGTTCTTTTCAAGGAGACTTCTCCATTGCTTCAGCTGCTACAACATTCTAAGTTAAAAAAAAAAAAAAAAAAAATTGTTTCCTGACAAAAAAGGGAGTGAAATAACCAAAATCACCAGTTTTGATTTTATGGTTCAGTACAGTAAGTTCTCTTATACATTTGCCCCAAGAATAGCAACAACTGGGGCAGCTAGGTGGTGCAGTGGATGGAGCACCAGCCCTGAATTCAGCAGGACCCTAGTTCAAATCTATTCTCAGACACTTAACACTTCCTAGCTGTGTGCGCTGGGCAAGTAACTTAACCCCAGCCTCAGGAAAAAAAAAAAAAAATAGCAACAAATAACTCTTCCCTTGAAGAATCTTCCCACTTTTATTTCAATTGTTGTTTCACTATTGGCAAAAAATACTGACATGCAGAAATGAAACATTAAAAAATATATATTTTTATTATTGGTAGTGGTGCTGCTGATGGTGGTATTGTTGCTGTTGATTTGAATAACTATTTTCCTATTGGTTGAAAAACTAGAACAAAGTGAACATTTTCCAGTAAAGTCAATATTATTAAGTTATCTGAGAGACTTTTAAATCTATCTTGAAAGTGATAGCAAAGAACTGATTCCAAAATATAGACTCCAGAATTTAATCAGAAATTTTCTCTGTTGCTATAAGAATATATTCATTGTTTCTATGGAGAAATTTGAACCATTCAATTTTTCAAAGAAAAGTTTCCAGTTAATAAATTCACTGAATTTATCAGTATATACTCAGCCATGCACTATTACATAAAGAAGTATTCTCTAACAATTACATCCAATTACAAATATAATGTGCTACCTTGAGATTTAGTGGGTTCACCATTCAAACAAAGGCTATGTAATTGCTTGTCCAGTATATGGTATGAGATTGTTAATCAGAAATAGTTTAGACTAAATTGTATTTGAAGTCCTTTCTAATCCGAGAGTATATGATTGTAATACTTTTTTAACATAAGATTCTTGATTATTCTACACTAGTTTCCTTCTACTGAAAATCTATCACCTTAAAATCCATTTTTACTCTTTATTCTAATATTCTAAAGTTTTCAAAATTCTAATCTTTATGTTCTACTTTCTAAGAGTCTGGACTTTGGGTTCTGATGCATAAATGTCTATTTTCAAAAAATATATAATTTTCATTAGCTTTTTAAATATTTTGTAAATGTTTTGTAATGTTTTTCTTTGCATCTGTTCTTTAAATGACTCTCCCAAGTTCTTGCAACTGGATAGTGTAAAGACAAGAATTACACCCTTGTCTTTCTGATTTTGATTCTAGTCTTTCACTCTTTATAACACAAGAACTTATTAGTGTTTAGGAAAGTAATAAGGTATGTGAAATGCACAGATAATTTATGAATGTCATTAAAATGAGCTTTGGTTTTCTTAGGAAATGGAATTCCTGAGCTGATTTCCCAGTTATCAGGATTAAATTTTTCTGCTTTAAAACTGTAATTTTTTGGGTGAGTGTTAAGGCAATCTTTCTTATGCTGGGTGAGTTCCAAAATATAGGAAGACTAGAGAATCTTACCTAATTTATGCATATCATAGTGAAGGTGGAAATTTTGAAAAGAAGGAAGCAAAACAGTTTGGAATCTGATTACTAGATCCAAGTTTAGTCATCTAATTTAAAAGCAAAACCAGACCAAAAAATCCTTTTTTTTCCTATAGTTTATGGTGAGTGATAAATAGAGTCCACTATGTGGCCATAAAAAAATATATCTTTAACTCCAAAAAATATGAGTCGTTCTGTCAGCTATATGTAATGATTTAAGTTTATAGAGTTTCCCTTTGAAAGATTTATGATTCTTAAGTAGCCAATCATTCTAAATAATGTACATTTTGAAATTATGAACTGAGGCCAACTGGCATTGATGTTTTAGTACAATTTAATCAGGAATTTACCTATTTGAAGTTATTGTTTGGTTACATATTTCTTATCACAGCTGGAGTGGCAGCATATTAATGGCAATAAAACTTCATTAAAGTGGCATTAAACTTCTGAGAGAAGACCATAAAACTGAAAAGAGAGTTCAGCACCAAAACTCTGCTTCTTCTGGAACTAAGTCAACTTGGAGATAATAAAGACTTTCAAAATCCTCAACAAAGAGCCAACAGGGTCCACTGAAAAACCTCAGAGCTTTAGAACAGGAAAACTCTGCCTCGCCAAGAAGACTAATGAGCGTATAAACCATAGGAAATTCTGAGATAAAGCTTTCTCAGAAACCTTAAAATAGCAAATGTGGATGTGAGTTTCATTAACATATGGACACTGAGGGAAAAATACTGTGAAGTAAAATAATCCTTGGAAATAATTGTTTGAAAGATTTTTTCTACACCACTAAATTTTCAATTCTAGGAGTGCCATTTTATAAATAGGTTCAGCAAAATAGGGAATTAAGCAAATAGGGAAAGTTGCACAGAACTTTGCACATGTTGGTTGTTTTCTCAGTTTTCCATCATATCTGACACTTTGTGACCCCATTTGTGGTTTTCTTGACAAAGAAATTGCAGTGCTTTGCCATTCCTACTCCAGTTCATTTTACAGATGTGCAAATGGAGGTAAAAAGGATTAAATGACTTGCCTAGGCTCACACAGTCAAATTTCAATTAAAGAGGATGAGTCTTCTGACTTCTTGCCTTGAATACTATCCATTACACATAGTTACCTATCCCAGAGTTGGCTGTCAATAATTTGTTTGGCAAATAAAAATGAGTCAAAATAATAACAAGATTGCTTGTGTGTGTGTGTGTGTGTGTGTGTGTGTATGTATGTATGTGTGTATATACATTTATAAATTTATGTGTGTTAGTATTATTTTTACTTTACTACCAATAAATTATGATGACATTTTTATAAAACTTCAAAAACTTTTCACCTTTTACCTATTGGTTCTAGTTCTGCTATCTGGAATGATGAAGATTATCTAGACTTTTTCTATTCACAGATATATTAAATAATTTATAGTATCACTCAAAGTACATCAGTGAGGAAAGAGATTCTGAGTCATTACCTAATTTGTCCCATATGTGCCCAATGTGGGAATGAAAGATATTTTCATCAGTTATTATACATCATATGAGGAATGACTTTTGTAATAACTTTTGAAAATCACTATAGGGAAAGCAAGGTGATTTAGTGAATAGGATATTGATTCTTGAGTCAGAAGGACCTGGATTCAAATGTGGCTTTAGACACTTGACATTTAGTATCTGTGTCATTTCACCCTATTTATCTGACTAAATGAATGAATGAATGAATAAGCAAATACATTAATAAATGAATGAATGAAAAATATCCTCTAAACTTGAGGATATTTGGTGAGCACATTCTTCAACATCAGAAGTCAAGATCATTTGAAACTGGCTGAGAAGAGTCACCCAATAAGATCTTCATATAAATTGGCTCAGTAAATCCTTCATTAGACATAAACTCTAAGAAGGGAAAAATAGTTACATAAATATACTAAAAATGCACATATACACAATGCCAGTTGGAACAAATAATGAAAAAAAAAATAAAAAATCACAGAAGCAAAGTGTGTGGCCATTACCTGGAAAATAGTCAAAATAATATTAAGATATATAAATCAAAAGAATATCATGTTTTTCTAAGAAAAGATAAATGTAGGAATTATAAGAACTATAAGAAACATTATTGTATAAATTTGTAGAATGAAGTATACAGAATGGCAATGTACACAAATAATAAAATAAAGGAAAAAAAAACACTGAAATAAGGACAAACCTTGAGTAATTGTAATTATTAGTACACATGTAGAAAATACATAAGGAAATATTTATCTTGATTATTATGTAGAGAGATATGAGGGTGGAATGTTGCATTCTTACTCATGGCTTTGCATGTATCTATAAACATTTGTGATATAAAAATAAAAGTCATTAATAAATTTTTTAAAATGATATATTAAATTAATGAGAAATTTTTTTTAAAAGTTTAAATTTAAATAGTCTATTTATTTTTTCAAAAAAAAATTTTCATCATATTGGAAATAGTGTGAGTAGTTTTTTATTCCATTTTAATCAGGATAGATGATTTGCATTCTGAGATTTTGGGACTCTATAACCAAAAATGTGTGGCCAATTTTTTCCCCTCAAAATATTAAGTGATAAATTACTATCTTTAAATCAACTTTATTGAGTGTTTGGATAGTCTAAATGTTATTAGATTTTTTCTTATATTGAGCTAAAATGTATTGTTTTCTATTGTACACACATTATCCCTAATTCTGTTCTCTAGGTCAAAACAAGTCTAATTTCTCTTGCACATGATAGCCATTCAAATCCTTGAAAATATTATTTGTATCCTCTAGGTTGTTTTTCACTTGTTCAATCATTTCTGACTATATATGACACCATGAACCATAGCACAATAAGTCTTTCTATGCTTTACTCTTTTTTGGAAGTCTGTCCAAATTTTTCCCATGACATTCTCATCTTCTGCCATCCATTTCCTTTTTGTCTTCAGTCTTTCTCAATATCAAGTTGTTTTCCAATGAGTCCCATCTTTTCATTATGTGGCCAAAGCATTTAAGATTCAACTTTTTAATTAATTAATTAATGTATTTATTAACCTTTCTGTGACTAGTCTAAATTAATTTATTTAAGTATTGACTTAATCATGCCGTGGAGTGTAATGTTGGAGAAATTGAAGGGGAGAGAGTTACTGGGACCAAATGGATCTGTGGTTTGGTCCCAGGGTTGAATGAGACTATAGTCTCCAAGAATCCAGCAAACAATGTGTGTTCTTAATGACATATATACATGTGGCTCAGACACAGGGGAGTAGAATGAACCAGGGGTGGAGTCAGGGTGCTAAGAGCAGGAACAGGACTCTGACAGGGTGGGCAGAAGACACTGGAGATAACATAATGGGGGGAGGCACTGGAGAGGCATCTTGCTTGATAAGACAGTAACTGATATTCTAAAATATAAGATCTTTTATTGTTATCAAATATTCTGATAATTAAGAGGGAGGGGTAGTTTTGCAGGATTGGAGGAGAACAATTAGGGTCACATTCAGGGAAACGGAGGCAGGACAATTTAGGGACAATTTAGGGAAACTGAGTCAGGATAATAAAAGAGAACTGTGGCACAACAGGAGGACTCTCAAAATTCTTCTCCAGCCCCAGAAAATCATTGATTCTTGGCTCTCAGCTTTCTCATAGACCAACTCTCCCAGCCACACATTGCTATATGTAAACCATGTCTTCCCTTTCTTCTTTTTCATCACACACACACACACACACACACACACACACACACTTACACATACGGATATATATATATATGCACACACATTAAAGATATATATATATATATATTTATATATATGCATATACCATATTCACACATTTGTATATATACATATACCTATACAGAAACATGTGTGTATGTATTCCTGTTTGGTAATTACTAATCAGTGATTAGTTGTGTGGAGGAGATGATATATTGAAAATATCAGTAACTTATAGTGAGAGTGATGCCTATTGATTCAGTCATGAGTCTATTCAACAAACATATTAAGCATTTGTTCTCCATAGTTATTTGTGGATGTGAATAGTTCTTTCAATCACAAGAATATTGGAATTTCCTTGAATCATCCCATTGTTAAAAAAAAAAAAAAAAAAAAAAAAAAAAAAACTAGTCCATCAAAGTTGATCATTACATAATTTTGTCATTTCTATGTACAGTATTCCTTTGCTTCTGTTCAATTCACTTAGCATCACAATTAGAATCCTTTGGATTGATCCCATGAATCACAATTAGGAAGATTTGACTTTACACACACACACACACACACACACACATATACACACACACACACACACACACACACACATATACACACACTCAAACACACACAAAGATTAAAGATCAATTTCCCATTAAAATTATCCAGAGTTCGATGGGAAAAGATAAACAAAGAAAGAAATGAATGAATAAATAAAAATATTTATCACTGAAAAAGTTCAATTAGAGCCTTGATGACCATTGAAGAATGGGAAAAGGTATTCTCTTTTAGGGACAAGTTGTACTATTTATCCTTGGAGTCCCATTTAATTCAGGGAGTCTGCAATTCTCCTAGGCTTTGAGAGTTTAAATGAGCTAACCATGATAATAGGAGCAAGCAAAGATCAGTACCTTGTTTTGAACTGAGGTCCCCTGCTTCCAATCCCAGACCAGTTTTCATTAGATACGTTAACACTCCCTGTTGGAAAAAGTCCTACATTGCATTCCAAGGAGAATCATGTGATTCTATTGCTGCATTTTTTACAATTGGCAGATGTTCCCAGCATATTTTGTGGATGCTAAAAGTGAGAATTGATTGTTCAGCAGAGAAAAAGTCAAGAAACTCTCTGTTTGCTAACTGCCAGATTTACATTCAAATGGGAAACACAGTTTCCTGAATTGTGGCTCTCTAAGCATAAAAACAGAATGAAGGAAGATTCATTGTATGCTACTGGTCTATCCAGACAACTTAAATGTTTCTAACTTGCCCATGATCTGAAGAGCACCTTGAGTATTCCACAACAATTACTGCAATGATAACTACAGATGAAATGAAGTCAAATGTACAAAATTTATCTTCATACACAGTTTTCTCCATAGCAAAATGGCCACCATTTATCTTCACTTCTTTGCCATTAGATTGATTAGTTAACACACTTCCCAAGAAAAATATCAACTCACTGACAAATAGCTTCCCATGACTTTTCTGTGTGTCGAGAGGGAATATCAAATATTATGCCTGATTGTTTTAAATCACTATCTTTTTTGCAAAGATATCCTTAGTATAGCTTAAGAAGATCCCAAAGCAGCATCTAAAATATTTTTCCTATTTTTCTACCATTAAGGTCACATTAGTTGTGTAACTGCAGACAAGTCAAATACATCCTCTGGGTCTTCATTTCTTCATATGTAAAAGGATGAAATGATGCAAACATGTCACTCTGAGATAAAAGGTGACTACACAGGGTAATAGAAAGGATATGATACTTGGAATCAGGAAGAGCTTTTAAAAAATCTTACCCCCAATTCTTATTAATTATGGTCACACTAAAACTCTGTGGTCTTCAGTTTCTTCATCTGTAAAATAGAGGCAAAATAGTATTTACTTAATATAGAAGATTGCTGTGGAGAAAAAATAAAATTATGTAGGCATATGTCATTACAAATATTAAAGTGCTATATGAATTTTAGTAATAGTTGTTATTATTAATGGCAATAGGTATGTGGTATAGCAGATAGATTGGTAGAAGATAATTCAAAATCAGCCACAGACACTAGTTGTATGACTTTAGGCAATTCACTTAATCTCTGTTTCCTGGGGTGTGGCTAGATAGCTCAGTAGATAAGAGAACTCTGCTTGGAATCAGAAGAATTGAGGTCAAAAGGAGCTTCAAATAACTATTAGCTATATGACCTCAGGCAAGTTGCTTAATTTTTGTAACAGTTTCCTCTTCTATAAAATATAGTAATACCTATCTCTCAGGATTACTGGGAGAAGAAAAGGAGATAGAATCTCTATTATTTTTAAAATACATACAAATCAGGACTTTTCCTCTGATTTTATTGATAAGAGGAACTCTGGTAGACTCTCTCAACTAACCTGTCAGCAACCTCTCTATAATTTATAACATTAAAGAATCTCTTATATCACTGAAAACTTCCTGACTCCAGGCCTGGGGCTTTATACACCATGATAACTAGCTGACCATAAGTGTAAGCATTTTTGATAACCTCATTCTCCCCCTCAACCTTTCTGTGGGTGGGTTTCCTAGTCACTGTCCTTAGTTACGTCTTTATTAATTCTACCTCTGTTTGTTATTTCTCTATTACTCATATTTAGTCCTTGCATTTTAATATACTTATGAGAGTGATCCTTCCAGACTCTGAAGCATAAAATTCCAACTACTGGTAATCCTGAAAATTACTGACACCTGATTCTGACATTCAGGACCAGACACTGCTGCTACTGCTGCTGTTGCTGTATGTACTTCAGCCTACAACTCACTTATCTCCCTTTTTTCAGTCTGGCCCCACTGGGTAGAGTCAGCTATACACCCCTGGTCAGCCTGAACCAGCTCCAAAAGATGAGACCTTTGTCCCTTTATCCCAAATAAGTCTGGATCTGGACTGCTTGAGATGGGATGTATATAATGGGGTGAGAAATCTTCAAATTGATGAAAAAGAGGGGGGACTGAATGGGACTGATTGGATGAAGTATTTCTCAGGACATGACATGTGGGAAGCAGCCAGCATTGGTGGCCATTGGTCAAGGATAGTTGGTTAAGTCCCTTTATTCTATCCAATGAGAAGGCTCAAATCTTTGGTTTTTAAACTCTGGACAAGCCAGAAGTAGGTCAGGTTCCAGGAGAACATGGGGGAATTGAAATAGCTCCCAGCTGTGAGTCTGGGCCTCTCCCTGCAGGGATTAAATAAATGCTTTCTCTTTGTACCTGATGATGTCTCTTATTAGTTAATTGATTGGGAAGGGGGTCTTGCACCTGACCCATCCCACACACCATACAACATTGATGTTATTAAGATCTATGACACATAATTTTTCCTCAAATTACAGGTGAAACAATTCTATTTTTAAGAAATATAATAGCTATTTCACATGTTACTTTGATGACTTGGCAATATCAAAAAAAGGACTTTTCTAAAGGAAGGTGGTACACATAATATTTGACACTAAGATTTATGAAAGCTGATGGACAAGAGACATGTATGGGCAGGTTGCAATCTGCCTCACTGGATAACTTGTACATGCACAAATCAAAGAAATAATAAAAGCTTCTGCTGAACTGAAGTCTGTACCATATATCAAAAATCCTAGGACTAATCTTTGACAGAGACCAGATGTGAATATTTTTGTTGATTTATCTGTGGGTAAACCCCCTTAGTAATTATATGTTTTGAGGCATAGTTGGCTAATTCTAATGTAGTATCCATCCTATTGTATCCATCCTATTCTGGGATTGGTAAGGGGAGGTTGGTAGCACAGCGGATTGACCACTAAATTTAGAGTTAGGAAGACTTCCTAGCTGTGAAATCTTAAACTCTGTTACCATAGAAAGAAACGGTAAACCACTCTAGTATTTGTGCCAAGAAAACCCTATGGAGATAGGTCCAGGTGGTCACAAAGACTTGGACACCACTGAAAAATTACTGAATAACTGGTAAATCCATTCACTATTTTGGTTATTATACTTTGGATATACTCTAATTTGCAGAGCCTTCCTTCAATTCTGGTGCCCAGAATTAAATCTAATATTATTAAAATAAATCAGGGAAGAAAGACAGGAGATTTTTTACCTCCTTTGTTCTGGATTCTATTCCTATGAGAATGCTATTTCAGAATGAATTTAAAATCAGGGTAGGCTACAAAGCATTTCTTACCCAGAGGCTATCTTTAAAACAAGGGAAAATAACAACTTCATTCATTGAATCACTGAATTGCAAAATGTGGAAGATCCTCAGAGTTAATCTACTTCAATCTGGGTGGCTCAGTAAATAACAGAGTTGGACCTGGAGGAAGGAAAGCTTGAGTTCAAATACAGCCAGATACACTTATTCTCTCTGTCAACATGGGAAAGTCATTAAATGTTTGCCTCATTGTTTAATCTGTAAAATGGGAAGAATAATAGTACCTACTTTGAAAAAAGAATTGAAAAATAGTACTTGCTTTTTAGGGTTATTATAATGAATAAAAGATGTAATTGTAATGTCAGGGAAACTGAGGCAAGATAGAGATTAGAGAATATTTAATAATTTATTTAAAAGGGAGAGATTTATTGGGATTAAATGGATCCATGGTTTCTTTCTCCTCCTCCTCTTCCTCCTTCACCTCATCCTCATTTTCCTTCTCTTCCTCCTCTTCACTTTTCTCTTCCTTCTTCTTACTTCTGCTTTTCTTCTTTCTTTTCATCTTTCTCACATTCCTGCTCTCCCTTTCTTTTTCATCTTACCTTAACTAGAAGGCCAAGATGAGCTCATGGTCTGAACTCCCCTACTGAACAGCACAGGAGCTTACAGAACATACTTGATCAGCATTAGCCTCAGGCATCCCAATAGCAGGGACTAAAGATGAATATCAGTCTGACTGAAAAGGTTGCTATCCGCCTAGAAAGTTAGTGATCTTGTATTGCTCCTTTTCATATTGAATGAGATAAGGTGAGATCTCTCAAGACAGTTGCGAAAATCGAGTAAGGCTTCATCTACTTCAGAATTCTAGTAGGCCTGAAGGACTTTGAAGTTCAAGTAAAGGACATTGCCTTCCCCTCCTATGATATCTCCCTATTTCATCCAAATATGGGCAACTATGTACTTATTGGTCAAGTTCAATTTCATGGGTAGATCACGCGTTTAGAATGTAAGACTCTCAGCCAATGAGGATGAGGGTCAGTGGTGGGAGGGGGCGTTTTGCGTTAGGGATTAAAGGTGCTGTCCTGCCCACAGGAGGTGCTTCCTCTCTTCGATAGTCTACTCGAAGAGTGGGACGCCCTTCTCGCGAGAAGTACAATAAACTTTGCTTTTCTCTAGAGCTCTCTCCAGCTTTTTTTATTAAATGGTGACCCTTCACCATTTCCGTACCACACAATATGAATGGTTTTCTACTACTGTGTTCTGCTTATATAGCTCTAGTTTAAACCTTTGGACTCCTCTCTTCCCTTGTCCAAAAGAACAAAACAATATCACTTTGAGGTTTCATCTTTGCAAAAGCTGATTCATATAGGTAGCTATCTTTCTAAGACACTAAGACATTCAATAAATGGATTAACATGAAGATGATATTCCCTGAGAGGCCATGAGATATGAGGAAATCATTAATCAAGGATTCAGGAATCATGGCAACAATCCTTTACTCTATCATTAACAAGTTATGTTAATAACAAGTTGTAATTCCATAACTACAATCAATTTACTTGTTCACTCTGGGAATCTATTAAAATGGAGCATGCTAAAGGAAGTTTGAAAGGGACATAAATAACCAGGACAGTCCTGGTATTACTGTGTTAAATTTAATGCATTCTGTAAAAAGAGAAACAATCTATATGAGATAGTGAGTCATAGTAACACATAAAATCTTTTTTTTTTTTTTTTTTTTTTGTATATGGAAACATTCATGTTTGTTGTTTCTCAAGTTTATTGTATATTCAAAAAGAAATAGGCTCTAATCTATGTCATATAATCTAACATTTTATTTTTGAAGATCTTTGTAGTGCTAATTCTAAATTCTAATAATCTTATATTTGAAGGTTTTTCATAGACCTAATATTATAAAAATTATTGATACATTACTTCCAAGTGTAGCAAAGAGTTGTAACTCACATGTCACATAGGGGCATCATTGTGATGTTAGGATTCTTACAAGGTACTAAGACAGTGGAATTGATAGAGACAATAATTACCTAATTTAGCATGGTTCAGTATGATTGATCTGATCCTACAAGGAGATGTTATGGGATAGAACTTAAAACAAGATACTAAGTGGAATTGAGGAGACAAATGGTTAAATTGAGTTTAACATTGATTTCATCCTACAACAAATAATGGTTTCCTAGTGATATAATGATTGGTGTGTACTCAGTGTGGAACATATAAGTGAGAAGCTCTCAAGGCCAGACACAGATGCCCACTAGAAGCTCTCAGAGTCAGACACAGATTCATTCCATCTCCCATCTTTGTTGTGGCTGGAGACTAAACACAAACCCTTGAAGTTGGAGAGATTCAGAAGCAAGAGCTCAAGCTCTTGGAACCAAGACTACAGAAGGCCTCTAATAAAACTAACCAGGCTGCAAGAAAGGAGACTACAGAAAGGAAACTTGGAAAGAGACTATAAAAGATTTGGACTATAATCCCTGGCTGCATCTGGGGTGATTACACTGAACTAAAACTAAGGCTGCCTCCAGAAGCCCCCCAAGAAACCTGCTCCTAGAGAACATTACATTTTAGAGAAGAATATTACATTTTATGACAAAGTTATGCAGAACAGACATCTCTAGATTCTTCCAGTCTTTCAAGAGAGATTTTAATTCTTGGCAAAAAAGGAAGCAGGGTATTGGGGACAAATGTTTATCTACTCTATTCTCCTCAAAGAGAAAGGACATCAAGTCCATTTTATACCTATCTGCTCCTTTAAGTATGCTTATTATAGAAGATATGCTTTTTCCACTTCTTTTTCAGATAATTATTTATTAATTGGGAGGAAGACTTCAGCTTTATATCCCAAGTTTAACTCCTTTCCTATCAAATACCAGTTCAACAATGGCTACATGAAACAATTAGCAAAGAACCTATTTATCCAAGTTAAACAATAAAAAACAAAAATCATAGAAAATATACATAGGAAAATACATATATTTGAATATGTGTATATGTATGTGCATATGTCTCTGTGTATATATGCATGTATATATTATGTGTGTGTTTATGGATATCTCTCTATAAGTGTATATGTATATATGTACATATATACATACATACATGTATATATACATATCTATCTATCCATCTATATCAGATAATACAGAGTGAAGCAACTCTTCTATCAGAAAAAGAAAAACAAAACAAAACATAGCATCCCAGAGAGAGAGAGAGACTCAAATCTTATTCTAAAAGATTCTAGTGCAATAAGCTTGGGAAATGGGGATGATGAAGATTGTCACTCCTCATGTTCATTTCTTCTCACAGTGTTTTCCTAAAATGGAGCTGGGCATTTTCTATGCTCTCTTTTAAAATTGGAAGACAAAAGTAATTGAAGAACCCAACAAAACTGAAGAGATATGAAGAATCACTTGATCTAGAATAGGAGCAAACTTCTACTCTCTAGCACCCTCCTTAACTTCAGGCTACCTCTTATTAAGGCCCATGGCAGTGATCTCCACCAAGGAAAAGAGAATCCTAAATAAATGGACTTTGGGGTTCAGTTTACAGGGGGACATTTCTATTGTGATATTGAATGATACCTTACCTCAAGTATATTGAATTTCTTTAGAATTAAGTGTAATGCTGGATAAACTGAGACAAGATAAAGATTAGAAAGTTATAATATTTTATTTGAAAGGGAGAGATTTATTGGGACCAAATGGATCCATGGTTGGGTCCCAGGGCAGAATGAGAATATCATCTTCAAGAATCCAGGAAACAATCTGAATTCTCAGTGACATATATACATGTGGCTCAGATACAGGGGGTAGATAGAGGCAGGGGCAGAGTCAAAGTGCTAAGTGTTGGAACAGAACTCTTAACAGGGTGGGGGAAGACACCAGACATTCCGGGATTGGGAGAGGCATTCAGATAAGTAGGGAAGGGCTGGGATCATGATGTTTAAGATAGAAGGTCTTATTAAATATTCTGATTAGGAAGGATGGGTGGTGTTGCAGGATTGAGCAGAACAATTAAAAACTGAGGCAGAACAATTCAGGGAAACTGAGGCAGGATAATTTTAAAAAACTGAGTCAGGAGAATTAGGGAAACTGAGTCAGGACAATAAAAGAGAACTGTGACACAACAAAAGTTTAGATATCAATTTAATGGGTCCATATAATGAGCAGTTTTCTAGACTTATGCTAATCAGAAAAGTAAGTCTCCCTTAGAGTAAAGCTTAGCAAATAAGTCAATTCTAACTCTAGGCATTCCAACAAATTACAGAATTTTTGTAAATTGAAAATCAGCTCTATAAACTGACTAATTAAACCCATAAATAAAAATGACTCCTCATTATAGCATATTCAACAATTGATTATTCATTCTTTGGTATCCTAGTTTTGGGGTAACTAACCACCTTCTAACACAAACTATTCAGCTTTTAGATAATACTAATAATTAGGTTGTTTTTTTTTTAATTTTATTTAAAATCTGGAAATTGCTTTATGATTTCAGATTAATAATCTATTATTTATTGAAAATTATGTAGGAAAAATAAATATACAGAATCATCTTCCTCTTCTGTCTATATTGTCCTTCTGTAATGGGATAATAAAAGTAGTTATTTGTAAAGCCTGCTTTTCCTTCCACTCTGCCTCCAATAAAAACATTCGATAAAAGTGGTCAATGAGTTTCCATGGCAATATTTATGATTGCAGGGGCAGTTTTATTATATTTAGTGTGTATATTATTAAGATATTTCAACATATTATTACATATTATATGTGTGGAATATGAGTTAATCTGATTGTGGTAATGTCAGTCATTGGCTAAAGACTTCACATGGGGTGGGTTATCTAAATAATGACATTATAAAATGAGTTGATAATTATTGATTATAATTTGACCAATTGTTATTAGTAAGATAGTTGGAAAATAATAATAATAATATCTACATTTATTAAAAAGCTAATAATTTAAAACCATGTTTTCTTTTGTTTTGTTTCCCACAATAACCTTATGGCATTGGCACTGATAGCATCATATTTTGGAAAGGTTAGCATAAGATTAAAGAAGATTCTACTAAAAGTGATAAAGGTACTGGAGTCTTTAACATATGAATATTACTTGAAAGAATTAGGAATATTTAACTTGTATATAAGAGGACTGGGAATGGCAAATAGAATAAGTATTGATTGCCTTCGAGTTTTTGAAAGGATTATATGTGAAAAATAGATTTTAATTTGTTTGGCCACAGAGGATGACACAAAAGCAAAGAATAGAAAGTATAATGAAGTATATTTCATCTAGATATATTTAAATGATGCACATACTCAGATGCACACACATCTATATACAAATATTATCTATAGGAATACATACAAATATATTATATATATGTATATATATATGTGTGTGTATATTTTGGGGCTATGGGTCTGTATGTGTATATGTAACACACACACATTAAAAAGAATGCAATAAATGTTTATATGGCACTTACTACCTTTCAGTAATTTAGCTGTGACTTTTTTTTTTTTTGCAAAATAGTATCTCATTTGATCATGATAACAACCTTCTGAGTTAGGAGCTATTTTTTAATCCCCATTTTACATTTTATGAAACTGAGGTAGTTTGAAGTTAAGTCACTTTCTTAGGATATAAGACTAGAAAGTGTCTGAAAACAGAGCTGAGATTAGATTTCCCTGAGTTCAGGCTCAAAACTCTATCCACTGTATCTTCAGCTTTCTTTGACACATTCTTATATAGCTGAATAGCTAGATAAATATGCACAAAAATGCTATATACAGGATAAATAGAAAATAATTACCAAATTAAGAAGACATTTAGAACTAAGAGGGGTTAGGAAAGGCTTTTTATAGAAGGTGAGATTTTAGTTGATATAAAAAGGAAGGTAGGATGATTTAGGATTGAGAGCAGAGAAAGGGGAACATTCTGGACATAGGAGACAATCAGAATGCCAGAATGTATTATTTATGAAACAGTCAGGAGGAAAATGTCACAAAAAACTGAAGAATATACTTAAAAGAGTAAGGTGTATGAAGACTGGAAAGGTAGAAAGTTTGCTGGATTTGAAAGGACTTTCTATTCCAAAAAGAACATTTCAAATTTGCTCTTGCAGGCAATAAGAAGACAATGGACCTTTTGAGGAGGGATGGTGAGGAGGGTGATGTAATTAGGTCTTCATTTTAGATACATCATTTTAAAGGCCTGAAAGGAGGATGTTTTGGAATGAAGAGAGACTTGGGCATCAACATGTCTAGGTGTGAGGTGATACACTAAAATTATTGCAATGCCAGTGAAAGAAAATGTGAGAAATGTTGCAAAGGTAAAATGAACAGATCTTGGCAATAGATTAGATATGGGGGATGAGAGATAGTGAATAATCCAAGATGACATCTTAAATTGTAAGCTTAGGGGAATGGGAGGATATTATTGGTCCCTATAGTATGTGAAAAGTTTAGAGGAAGAGATAATGAGATATGTTTTGAACATAATGAGTTCAAGATGTCTGAAGGAAATTCAATTCAAGATATCTGAAAAGCAATTGGACAGATGAGATTTGAAGTCAATAGAGAGATCAGAACACAATAAGTAAATTTGAAAACTATCAACATAAAGAAGATAATTAAATTCATAGAGACTGATAAAATTGCCAAGTGAAGTATAGAGGAAAAAAAGAAGAGAACATAGGGCAAAATCTTAAGGGACACCTTTATTATGAGTTTTTTCATAATGAATCAAGGTCAAACAATATAATTGCATCTAGTTCAATGGATCTGGAATAATTCCAGATATTTCTTGGAAAAGATCCATTAATGTCTTTCAGGACCTTTTGATAATTTAGAGAAGAAATTAAGGAATAAAATAAGAAAAAGAACAATAAATATTTCAGAAATCCATGATTTAAATGATATAGGTGTTCATTGCATCCATTGAGTTCACAACTTATGATTGTCTTAGCAAATGTTCTTCATAAATTGTTGTGAGTGAAGAATATATCACATTGGTTCTAATTGTTCTGGAATAAAACTTTTCATTTTTCCATTAAAGTGTATTAGGTGCATGGTTGATGTCTTCATTTTAGATCTTATTGTACTATCACCCACCACCAAACTATTTTTTTTGTCATTATTCCTTTCCACTTTCCACTCTTCCTTTCAGCCTCCTATCTACACCCCTTCTCAAGGTAACCCAGAGTACATTGAACCACAGCTTACTACTCCTTCCCTAAATATTGCAGTCCTGTTATCTGCAGGTGCTGAGTTACAGGTTAGACTCATACTGTTTATGGTCATTCACATTGATGAGTAGTAATCAATCACAATCTTTCAAGTCAACATATAGTTGTCCTTGCACAATTATCTAAAGATTAATCATCTACTTGATCACTTATATTTTCTGGCCCACCAGATGTCATAATATGCTTTATTATTGGAATATCTAGATTTGTAGGCAAATATCTTTGCCCAACAGCTGAACTCTCTTATAGACATTATTATTCCCAACTAAAATGGGAGTTCATTGAATATGGGGACTCTTTTCCATTTATATAGCCTTAGCATTCAGCTGAGTGATTTGTCTTTGGTAAGTATTTAATAAATGTTCCTTCAATCTTGTATTTATTTTCTCAGTCAAGAGCCATAGCAGATAAATACTGCAGAACTATAATCTGTATTATAAATGACTCTTCATATAAGTTTTTTAACCCTTTATTTAGGAAACCAATTTCTTAGAAGTTTTTTTGAAGAAGGAGTAAGGGCTATTGAAGTTGAAGAACCAAAGCAGATTCTATAAATAAAAAGGGTCAATGGATTTAATCATAGAATTTGAGTGTGGGAATAATAATATTTACTTAAATGTATATAATGTTTGTGAAGCACTTTGATTAGTCTATTTGTCTATTTGAAAAACATCAGCATAAAGATGATATATTAATGGACTAATCATAGAATTTGAATGAAGGAATAATAATGTTTACTTAGATTTACATAATGTTCATGAAACACTTTGATTAGTCTATTTGGTCTTCAGTAAAATCCTATAAAATAAGTATTGTTTTGCAGATAAAGAACTGACAAGAGGAATTGAGATATATAATCCATCTCACACAACTAACTAGTGTCAGAAATAAGATGAGAACTCACCTTTCCCAAGTCTAACACTATATCCATTGTTCCAAGTAAAGCAATACTTCAAGCAGACTCAAACCAGATTATAAAGCAATTGGGAAATATTGAATAAAATTAATAAAATGCTATAAAAGATTTAAAATTAATGTGTGCTATTTATAAGCCAATATATGGTTTCTTAAACTTTTATATTAGTCTCCATTTCTATTTGAATTTGATATCTGTAGTCTAAACCTCTCCTGAAGTCATCCATCAAATTGAATCCATAGTTAAATGGTGTGTGCCTTAATATATGAAGAAAAATTTTCAGCCTTTACTTCTATACGTAGTATAATATAAATGATTACTGTAGGTATTCAAGGAAAAGGAGCATAATTCTATCTTTGGGATGTTCTAGAGGAGTTTGAATTATTTGAAAATGACCCCTTTTGTTCTTTCCAATGCTATTTATTTTGTATCTAAAAGATCATTTGTTAAAGAATGTGATACTCTCTTTAGTACTGCATATAGTGAGGTAGAAATACAAGATATGAAGTTCCAGGAACCAGATCTGTGACTAAATTCTTTTTTTTTTTTTTTTTTCTTTCCATTCATAAAACATTGAGTCATGTTAGCAGCTGGAGATTTAGTTTTTTTATCTATAAAATCATAATGTTGGACTAAATATTTTTTATGCCTCCTTCTACTCTAAATGAAAGGTAAACCACAGGTATGCTCTCTCTACAACAGGCACATAATGTTTGGTCATTCTTCTTGTCATTTTTTAATTTGTTCAGATACTAATCAAATATATTGGAAAAGAATTCAAATAATGTTCCTTGTTCTGTTTGCTATGCTGACATTTGACATATTTTGCCCCAGACATTAAAAATGCCATTTATAGGAACTGACCTGTGATTAACAAAGATTTATCAAAAGTATACTACGTTCTAGGAATTGTACTTGGTATAAAAATGCAAGGCAGAAAAAAAAGAGCCCCTGTCTTCAAGAACCTTACATTCTTTTGAATGATTATCTTTAGTTTTCTCACCAGGACCCCATTAGATTGAAAGCAGAGACTGCCTTTTATCTTTTTTTGCATCTCCAAATATATAATGGGTATTTAATAACCTTATTAACTGTATCACTGCCAGTATGATTTTGGTTGGAGTGAGCAAGTCAAGGAGAAAAGACCTCAGGATACATTGCTTGGGTAAGGACAGGATACGTTTAAAATATGTTTTCTTTTTTGTCAGATTTGTTTTTCAGGAGAAAGAGTGAGAAGTGGAGTGAGGGGGAGAGAATGAAAGAGAGAGACACACACACAGAGATAAAGAAAGAGAGATAGAGACAGAGAGACAAAGAGAAACAGAGAGAGACAGAGAGACAGAAATAGAGAGAGACAGACAGAGAGACAGAGAGAGGGGGGAAGGAGGGAAAGAGAGAGAATCATAATGCTTTCAAAATTAGAAGGCATACCAATGAGAGTAGCTAGATTTTTAAAGCACTTTAAAGTGTGGGAAATCTTTTGCATATTATTATGTCTCTAGAACCTCACAATTATGTAAGATAAATGGTTTTTTAGCTCTATTTTATGGATGAAGAAACTGAGACTCAAAGAAGTTAAATGGGTTAACTGGGAATCATAGTAAATATCTGAGGCAGGATGTGAATTTGGGCTTTCCTCATTGCAAGTTCAGTATTTTTTGAGACATTTAGCCTAAGTAGTAATCAGGAATGTTCTTTAAAATATATCTTATAAGTCTTCATCCAGTCACAGCTTAAATAGCAGCCTTTTACTTCTCAAGATAGTCCATTTCACTTTGGAATATTTGTCATCATTGGATTTTTTTTTTCTTTTTATGTATCTTAAACTTGCCTCTGCACCTTCTATTTCATGTTAGTTGTTCCATCCTGTTTCATACTCAGTGAGAATTCAAAGCTTGGTTATGGCAGAGTATTTCTTATCTTTCTTCTAATAGCAGTTATTTCCCGAAGTGATTAAAACTATAACATCCCCTTCAGATGTTAAATTTTTTCACTTGGGAAGAAGCGGACATGATCACCTAGGGAACAGTTATTTTGTGAGCAATGGCATCATTTCCTTTTTCAAGTATTGAAACAGGAGAAAGTTAACTTCTGGTATGAGACTGTCATTGCTTCCTTGCTAAGGAACAAGAAGAACAGAAAGTTACTAGGATTTTCCTGAAAATAGGAAGTTGGTACCCTATAAAGTCAAGAAAATACTTTTGGAAAGATTGTGTTGGGATCCTCTAAATTATTTTCTCTTAACTTAAAAAAAACCCAGTTGCCTCACTTTCATAAGAAGTAAATATATGAACAAAGTCTCAAGTCTCTACTCTAAATCTGTTTAGGATATAGCTTGTCAGTTTCCTTCTTATGATGAAAATGTGCATCAATTAAAAAACATTCATTCATGTATCTATTTCTTAGCATATAATTCTGTCAAACCATCAAACTGTAATAATACTTCTAAAGGATTAATTTTAACACAGTCTGCTCAAGGTCCCTTGGACTATATAGCTATTGTGCTTTGTAAGGATTTATTTTTTTTTTTCTCCTTTTGCAAACCTTTTCTGACTTTGAAAATTGGCTATCTCACAGCTCCTAATATGACTCCTTTAGGAATGCTCAGAATAGCAGGAGAAAACCTTTTCAATTTTTTTTTTTTTTTTTTTTTTTTTTTTGTCCTGGACTTGTGCAAGGTAACAATCTGTCCAACTGTTCCATTGTACTTTTTGGGTTATGGGAACACATGGTCTGTATGTCAATGTTGGTATTTAGTTAAGAAACCTCATTCTACCAGATTTGCTGAGTTTATTGTTACTCTGTATATGAATCCAGAGGTATTAAAAAGGAGATAATGAAAACCCCATCTAATTCCATATTTTCTACTAAACAAATTTCTAAATGAAAAACAAAACAAAACAAAAACCCAAAGAAAACATCACAAGACAAACAAACAAGCAACAAAATGTTAGTAATGGAGATAATTCAGAATAAAATGGATTACCTTGGGTGGAAATAAATTGTTCATCATGAAAAATCTTTTAAGTAGGTACTTAATGATCAATTGTTTACTTCAAAAACTGCAGCAATGTAACCCCAAACTTCTTCTCCATCTACTTTCTACTACTCTTTGACATATAGAATTGAGTAATTAAATAAATATTAGTAGAACTCAGATTTATTAAGAGTATATAGGACTCAGAACATTATATCTGATAGTAATGATAAAACATTAAGATTAAGTCCATGTTGAATTTGACATTTAAATGTGAGCTACATTATATAGCAATAAGGAGAAATTTAATATATTGTGAAATATTCATATTAATAGAATATTATTATAAAAACCCAAATACTATATTAATATTACTATATTAACATTAACTAATATTTATATTAATATATACTAATAGTAATATTTATATTACTATACTAATAAAATAAAGTAAGTTGGTGGGGAGAACCCCCCCCCAAAAAAGGGAATACTAACAACCACTATATAAAGAAAAAAATAGAAATTAATAGATTAAATAAAGACTCCTTATTGACTGTCACTAAAAACTTACATTTTATTTCTCACCATTCATTTATTTAAGTAGTTACTTTAAAAGAACTCTATCCATTATGTTATATTTCCTCTCTAAGTAACTAGGGTTAAAATTGTTTTGTTTTTTTTTTTTTTTGTTTTGTTTTTTTTTAATTGCAGTAAGTTTATTTATTTTTAGTACATTATGCTTTATGAATCTTGTTAGGAGAGAAAAATCAGAGCAAATAGGACAAACCATGGGGGAGGTTAAAAAAAAAAAAGAGAGAGAGAGAGAGAAAAGAAGCAAACATTGCATGTGTTGATTTACATTCAGTCTCCTTAGTTCTTTTTCTGGATGCAAATGATATTTTCTGCCCAAAGCCTATTGGGGTTGCTTTGGATCACTAAAGCACTGAGAAGAATCAAGCCTTTCATAGTTGATCACTCCATGTTCTTGCTGTTATTGTGTACAATCAATTTCTGGATCTGCTTGTTTTGCTCAGCATCAGTTCATGAAAATCTTTCCAGCCCTTTCTATAATCAGATTGTTCACCAGTTTTATAGAAAAATAATATTGCATTGCCATCATGTACCACATCTTGTTCAGCCATTCCCAAATACATAGGCATCCACTTAATTAGCAATTCTTTGCTACAACAAAGACTTGCTACAAACATTTTTGCACATTTTGGTTCTTTTTCATCCTTTATTATCTCCTTCAGATATAGACTCACTAACAACACTTCTGGGGCAAAGTGTATGCATAGTTTTAGAGTCTAAACATAGTTCCAGATTGGTCTCCAGAACAGTTGGATCATTTCACAACTTCACCACAATGCACTAGTGTCCCAGGTTTCCCATATCCCCTCCAAATTTATCATTATCTTTTCCTGTCATTTTATTCAATCTGAGAGGTGTGAGGTAGTACCCCAGCTGTTTTAATTTTCATTTTTCTAATCAATAGTGATTTAGAATATTTTTCCCTTTGAATATAGATGACTTTAATTTCCTTATCAGAAAAATGTCTGTTCCTATGCTTTGATTATTTATCAACTGGAGAATAATTTGTATTCGTATAAATTTGAAGCAGTTCTTTATAAATTTTTAGCCTTTTTATTTACAATGGATGTACAAATATTTATACAGTTCTTTTGTTGCACAAGAAAAATTGGATTTAGAAAGATAAAAAGTAACTTGGAAAGAAAAACAAAAATGCAAGCAATCCACATTCATTTCCCAGTGTTCTTTCTCTGGGTGTAGCTGGTTCTGGTCAGCGTTGATCTATTGGAACTGAGTTGGATCCTCTCATTGCCAAAGATATCCATTTCCATCAGAATAGATCCTTATATAGTATTGCTGCTTAAGTGTATAATGATCTCCTGGTTCTGCTCGAAATAAGATCTTTATCAAAAAAAAAAAAAAAATCTGTAAAGATTTTTTCCCAGCTTTTTTCTTCCTTTTTAATCTTGTTTCTGTTTTTCTTTTTGTTTGTTTGTTTTAATGCAAAAACTTTTTTCATTTAATGTAATCAAAGTTGTCCATTTTGCCTTACATAAAGTTCTCTAATTCCTCTTCAATCATATCACTATTCTCCAAAAATCTGATAGATAAGTTATCTCTTTTTCTCCTAATTTGTTTATGGTATCATCTATTATGCTCAAATCATGTATCCATTTTGATCTTATTTTTTTTATGGGATAGGAGAATAGTTCTAAGTCAGGTTTCTGACATATTATTTTCCAGTTTTCCCAGAAATTTTTGTCAAATTGTGAGTTCTTATTACAGAAGTAGGAGTTTGCAGATTTGTATACTAGATTTCTATGGGCCCTGATTATTGTGCCATATATATTTAATTTATTTCACTGATTCCCTCTCTATTGCCTAGCTAGTACCAAATGGTTTTGATTACTGCTCCTTTATAATATACTTTTAGGTTTAGTACTGCTAAACCACCATCTTTGATAATGTTTTCATTAATTCCCTTAATATTCTGACCTTTGTTCTTACAGATGAAATTTGTTATTATTTTTTCCAGTTCTATAAAATAATGTTTTAGCAGTTTGATTGGCATAGCACTGAACTAGTAAACCAATTTAGTTAGAATTGTCATTTTCACTATTTTAGCTCAGTCTAGCCATGAACAATTACTATTTTTCCAATTGTTTAGATCTGATTTTATTTGTGTGAAAAGTGTTTTGTATTTGTGTTTATATAATTCTTGGATTTTCATCCAATAGTATGCCAATGAATCTGATAATCTAAGTGAAACTGATGAAAACTTACAAAAATATAGATGGTCCAAATTAACAGATATCTATATCCTCTAAGTATATCCATAACTAAGATACAGTTCTTAAGAATTAAACATATCATCTTCCCATATAGGGATCTAAACTTTTTAATTTTTGAAATAAAGTTATTTTTTTCTTCCCATTTTATCTTTTTATACATCTCAGTTTCTGTATTTGAAGATCAAATTTTCAGTGCAGCTCTGGTCTTTTTATCAAAACTAAATGAAATACACCATTTTTATTAAACTTCCATTTTTCCCCCTGAAACAAAATTGTTAATTTTGCTGGGTAGTTTATCATATTCCAGCCCCTCAGGTCCTTTAAAGTGAAAGCTTTTTTCTCCTTGATATGATAATTCTAAAATTTAGTTACAATATGGTTTGAATGTCCATTTGAGAACCTCTTTCAGGGGGTAATTGATGAGTTTTTTCAGTGATTATGTTACTATCTGGTTCTAGGACATCAGGGCAGTTTTACTTGTTGATTTCCTGAAAGATGTTGTCAAGACCCTTTTTTCATCATGATGTTCAGGTTGTTCAATAATTTCTGGATTGTTTTTCTTGGATCTTTTTTCCAGGTAAGTTTTTTTTTTTTTTTTTTCCCTTGAGATATTTACATTTTCTTCTATTTTTTTTTTTCATTTATGGGATTGTATTTGATTTATTCTTGATGTCTCATTGAGTTATTCACTTTCATATCTTTAATTTTAATTTTTAGTGAGTTATTTTCTTAAGTTAACTTTTTTATCTTCTTTTGTGTTTGGCCAATTGAACTTTTTAATGAGTTGTTTTGTTCATTTTTTTTTTTTTTCTTCTTTTCATCAAGTCTATTTTTAAGGAATTATATTATTTTTCCATTTCTATAAATCTATTTTAAGGAGTTTTCTTCAGATAATTTCTGTTTTTTTTTTTTTTTAACTCTCCTGCTAAGTTCTCATTTCCTTTCCACATTTTTCTTCTCTCTTTCAAGATCCTTTATGAATTCTTCTAAGAGAGCCTTGTGAGATGGAGATCAAGAAGTTTCTTCTGGAGTTACCTTTATTGTCCTCAGGGTTTGAGTTCTACTCTTCCCTAACTCTTTAAAAAACTATATAAGTTCAGCGATCTTTTTGCTTTTTTTTTTTTTTTTTTTTGCTAATTTTTAAAGATTGAAGTCTGCTTTTAGGTCAAAGAGGATATTTTCCCAAATTTCCTCTATAGATGACAGCAAGAGTGGCATCACACTGTCCTGGGGTCAGTGCTACTGGATTCTTTCCTGTGTGTTGAGTGGGGGTGGCCAAGTCCCATATTTTCTGGTGTCCAGTGGCTCCTTATTTGCCTTCTGTAGCTGCATGGGAAGAATCACATCTAGTTTGCTGATCCACTGGCTTTTCTACCATGATAGAGTAGCCAACATTGTTCTATTTTGGCTAAAAGATTTCCACATCACATGGATGTCTTGTTGGGTTCCACCTGTACTGGGCCACTTCCCCTCATCCCCATGCTTGATTGAACCAGACTTTTTATGAAGTTCTTCAAAAATATCTTCCACTGGAAATTTTTACACTCCAAATACTTGTGGGTTCTTTCACTCCAAAACCAGTTGTGAGGCTGGATGAGGTGTTCATTAGAGGGAAAGCAGAAAGAGCTCAGACAAAGGCTTGTCTCTCATTTATTTTGGTTGCACTCCAATCTTATTACATTTAATTCAAGCAATCCTGGGAAAAAGTTGTTTTTGTATCCAAATTTTTCCATTGAGAATACTGAGTTTTAAATTAATTAAGATATTAAGTGACTTGCTCAGGGTTAAAATGAACAATGAACAGTGAAGTATTAGAGATCAATTTTAAACTTGTCTTTTCTGGCTCTGGGTCTAGGGCTCTACTTACTGCATTATTTAAAAGAATCTTCAAGTAGTATAACACCCCATAGCATTGAAGAGTGAGGACAATGAATTCAAGAAAAAATAGACATCTCTTTTTGTGGTCTGGTGTCCTGGTACAAATGTCTGACCTAAAGGGGTCTGCATGAGGATGTCTTCAAAAAGTAAATGGTGTTCTAGTCCTTGAAGTATCAGTATATACAAGTCACCAATTGTCATACACATATTTGACATTATTATGTAACTCTACACTTGATCTAAGTCTTCTCATGCCATTGAGTAGAGCATGAGAAAATATATTTCATACTTTTGAGAAATGAATATTTTGCACTAAATTATGTCATTATTTATTTTTATTAAATATTTTTAATAAATAAAATTTAACCACCAGCAAAATTATTAATAGGAAACATAATAGTTGTGGATTGTTTGCCATAGTAGGAGAACAGCCAACATGGCAAGGCACTGAGAAATGAATGTATAACCATAATTAGGGAATGGCTGAATAAATTATGGTAAAATAATATATTGGAATATTATTCTTCCATAAGTGATGAGTAGTCATTTCAGAAAAGCTTGGAAAAACTTATGAAGTGATGCTGAAGGAAATGGGCAGAACCAGAAGAACATCGTATACAACAAGATTTTGAGAATCACTTATGATAGTTTTGACTCTTTTTGGTAAAACATTGATACAATTCCAATAAATGAGGGATAAAAAATGTAATCTACACGTACAGAGAGAACTATCCAGGATAAATGCAGATGTAAGCATGCTATTTTCACCTTTTTTTTTTTTTAATTTCTCATGCCTTCCCCCCTTTGTTCTAATTTTTTTTCACTAAATGATTAATTTGGAAGAAAAGTTTAAAATAATTTTGCAAATATAATCTATATCAAATTGCATGCTGTCTTGGGAAAGGGGGGAGTTAAGGGAGTGAGAGAGAAAAAATTGAAAATTAAAATTTTACTCCCAAAAAAGAATGTTGAAAATTATCTTTACATGTAATTGGAAAAATAAAATGCAATTGAATTTTTTAAAATAGCCCATAGTATATTATATCTAGTCTCAAAAATAGTAACCAACACTTTCACAACCAAATCTGTCATTGTAAAGAGTAATGTAATATTTGACTGTCAGCTTTTATTCTGGACTCCCTGTTTCTGTTTATTAAGTCAGAGTTTTACTAGCATATACTTTTTACATAGTTAAGAAAGATGAAATGCAGGGAAGTTTAGTAGCTAGCTAAAAGTTATAAAAGTCACAAAGATATTAATGAATGAAGAGAACATTTGCCCATAGCCTCTAACTTCAGATCCTTGATTCTCTTCACTACATCTGATCTGTATCTGATAACTCTATCATGAGATACAGGTGGTTGAATGTTTAAACTACCAGGATCATATCACTTTATATCCTGACATCTATTGTCTGTGTGATTCTTAGACAAATCACTTAACCTCATAGATTCCTGGGAAGCTCTTTACAAAGTTTCACAAGAGCTGCTGATACCCATCTGTTGCTCACTAGGAGAGTAACATTGACTTAACAAAATCAAATGTCGAACACCCTAAAATAAAAAAAAAAAAAAGATCCATTTGCTTCCTCAGTTTCCATATCACACAAATGACTCCTGTTGAGTTCTTAAACTTCACATTAATTAAAGCATTACATTTCTCACTTCTCACTAAAATTTTTCTAACACTTTTTTAGTTCAGCTCACTGCCTGGAATTTTTCATTATTTCAGTATATCATATACACTGTTACTAAAGTAATTTCCCCTAAACATAGATCTTACTTAACAAGGACTGTTCTCAATCTAATAGGTTCCTATTATGACTAATTTAAATTATAAACTTCTCTGTCTTTTAGAACTCTCTCCAATATAACCCAAAATGTATTTCCATTGTCAATGGACAACTCTACCTTTCTCATTCCCTGTGATCTAAACAAAATGGATTTTTTTTCTGTTCCTCCCATTGACACTTTATTTCCCATCTCCATGGCTTTGTATTAGTGTTCCCTCATGTCTGAAATACATCCTGTCCTCACCTTTTCTTCATGCGGATCTTCTTTTTAAGAAATGATAACTTAGGCACTATTTCATGAAGCCCTTATTTATATTGTTACTTTCTATCTCCAAAATAATTTTATATATCACTACTTTGTTTATATTTGTATTTATTCATTTGTATTTAGATGTATGTTTTCTGTCTCCCCACCTTAGAATACAAATTCCTTGAGAACTGAGATTGTTTCATTCTTGTATTCCTATCTTTGTTTTCCAGCATTTATTACACTGTTTGACACATAGTAGGTGCTTAATAAAATGGCACTGTTTAAGTGATTTATCAATTTACCTCTGTATTTCAGAGTTCATTATTAGGGCATTTAAAAAGATAGTTGGTATAACCTAGATACAGTGCTTTCTGATTTAAAAGGCTTTTTTATCAGGAAGTCAAGTGTTATCATTGTGGTAATTCGTAAAAATTCACAGGTTTCACAGGGGTTCAGCAATAATAAGCTATTTGCTCAAAAACTGCTCCATCTGCTGCAGTGGATTCATGTCTAAAAGATGGGGGAGAGAAATATAACACTCTAAAGACCCACCAGGTACCAGAAAAGAAGAGATTAACACAAGAGGTGTTGCATGTCACTGTTTGCAAACTGCCATTGAGGGCTTAGGTGATGCAGAAAGATGATTCTAATGAGAGACCACATTATCATTAAAGAGGCCCTTTGCCATAGTACTGATAGAAGTCAGAGATCTTACCATGTCTTTCTTCTTTGCTCTTTTCTTTTCTTCTTTGAACCCAGACACTCAAGCTGAGGGGTATTTTTAGCTTCCTGACTGTGGGTGAGTGATAGAGCATATAAGTGGCTTGGTGAGTCTGGAGGTGAACAGTAGAACAAACTTAATAGAGAGACTTGATGGAATAGCCCTGTAAGGTTACCTAAGAACAGGAGATTGGCAGCAATATTGCAGGGAAAAACAAGATCAGACCAGAATCCTCAGGGGTTGTATTTCCACATGCTCTAGCTGTAAGACTATTAGAAAAAGCACTGAATAACTAAAGCAACAATAAAAAGACAGAGAGATGACACATTTCCAAGAATTGGGTTCTTTGTGACTCAGATAATATTTTTTTGGAAATATATAATTAATAAGATGATTTAACATTCAAAAAAGTTACCTCTGATAATCCAATAGAAAACTTACATCCTACAAAAATGCCAATAGAGCATTGGCTCCCATCAGGATGATAGAGAATAATAATTACTAACAACAATAAAATAATAATAATAATAATAACAGTACAGAGTATTAAATGCCATACTATTATTATATTAAATCATTCTGCCCCAATAACAACTCTGTAACACAGAGAATACTATTATCATTATCATTATGTTTATGAACCCATTTTCCAAATGAATAAAGAAAATATCAAAGCAGGTGAATGACTTTTCCAAAATATAGATTGTAGGCAAAAAAGAGATTGGAATTCATATAAAATGACTCCAATTTCAATGTCCTATAAACTTTTATTCTTAGCTAATCACTCTGAATTCTAGAAATGTAAATTAGAAGACTAGATTGGTGATGGTCCTGTTTTTCTTATATTTAAAACTCAGACAATTTCCTGGTAATCTTAGGCAAGTGATTGAGTACTTCTGGTTTAGATGGGCTCTACAAGGTCTTTAAGTTCTAATTGTGTATGCTTTAAGACCCTTGCTACATCTAACATCCATTCATATATATATTATATACTTCAGTGTCTCATCTCAACAATATTTTTTTTTACTGTGCGTATTATAGCCCATAAACAACTTTATATCCTGTGTCATGTTTTCACATGATTTCTCCTCAATATTCTTTCTTCTAGATCTCTTAGTATGACATGGGTATCAGTGGAACATATAGTGGCCCATCAATTATCCTTTATATCACTATATCAGAAGCAGAATTCTTTATTGGTAATTGCTATTATTTACTCATGTTTACCATGTATCTTTCAAATAACAAAGTATTTATTGTGTAATGATTATGAAGCAAGTAACATGTTATATACTATACACTAAAGAAAAAAAATTGGTCCCATTCTCAGTGATTAAGGACGAATTTTTACCATCCATTAGCATACAAGGGAGTAGGAAAACATTCTAGGAACAGGGAATAGTCTGAGCCAAAGCATGGAAAGATTAGGGTATATTTGGAATGGATAATGTGATTCAGAAGTTGTTGTAACAGTTATAAGAAACAAGAATAGAAAGACATTCTTGTTCCAATTATGGCCAAGCTTGAAAGTTAGGCAGAAGAGTGTAAAATGTACTAAGGATTCAATGGGTATATTTCTGATGATTTTGAGCAGATAAGTCACATGTCCAAAATGTTCATTAAGAAAGAATGGTATGGGGGTACAGCTAGGTGAAGCAGTGGGTAGAACACCAACCCTGAAGTCAGGAGGAGCTGAGTTTAAATTTGACTTCAAGACAATTAACACTTTCTACCTCTGTGACCCTGAACAAGTCACTTAACCCCAATTGCCTCAAAAAAAAAAAAAAAAAAAAAAAAAAAGAATGCTGTGATATTGATATGATAATGATATTAGAAAGGTTTGAGAGTGGAGGTTGTACAATTTTAAGGATAATGTGTCAATAGTTCATTTGAGTACTAATAAGTCTGTATTCAAAGGGTAGTAGTAAAAACAATAGAAAATAAGGGAAACATTAAAGATGTTGCAGAGTTGGAATTCATTGAGAAATAACACCAGGAAAATTCTAAAATAGCCACACAGCTTTGAAAATGGGAAGAGGCATAATTGTCAAAAGAAACAAAGGTTTAAGGCGAAATAAAATAAACTTGATTTTGAACATGCTACATTTGAATATCTAGGAAACTATTTAATAGGACAGTTTTTTTGTAAGTAGTTACAGTAATTCTATAAATCCTGAGAGGTTGAGACTAGAGATATCAATTTTCCTAAAAACGTTTTTGAAATCCTGAAAACAATATTGTGTAAGAGGGACAAATAAAGAACTGAGAGAAAAGATTCTTTTTTGGCATGGTGTCTTGGAGAGAGGATATTCACTTTAAAGGATTGTGAAATGAAAAAGGGCCGCAGAATGAGATACATTTTGAGAATTGGGAGAGCTTGGTTTCTGTAAATTCAAGGGAGATAAGATGAAGAAATGTGTAGCAAATGACAAAAGTGAAAAGAGAACTAGGAAAATAAGCATGGGAAAAAGGCAAGTATATTTGAAAATTAAGATCTTATTGTTGACACTGGATAGACAGTTTCAAAATCTGGTTAGAATGTAAGTATAATAACAACCATTTCAAAAGAGAGTGGATATTAAAGAAGCAAAGATATCAGATGTAGATATCTTTCCCCAGAAATTTAGTAGGGAAGAGTAGTGTGAAGTTTGTACTATTATTTTGAGGAATAGAAGAATCAGATCGATTATAACATATTTTTTTTTATCATGGGGGATTGTAATATTATCTTTAAAATGTAATATTCTCTTGTTGGGGTTCCTGTAGAGACTCTGGAGGCATCCTTCTTTCAGTTCAGTAATCATCCCAAATGTGGTAAGGTATTAAATTCCAAATCCTTTATTGTCTCTTTCCAAGTCTTGTTTCCTTTCCTGTGGCCCAGTTAAAGGCCTTCTATAGTCTTGGTTCTGAGAGCTTGAGCTCCCGCCTGCATTCTCTGGCTTCTGAATCTCCCCAACTCAATCCTGGCTGAGGCTCTGAGAGTTTCTCTATGCTTGTCTTTCTGGCCCTGAGAGCTTCTTGCTTATATGCCCCCTACTGAGTACATTAATCATTATATCACTAGGAAACCATCATTTGTTGTAGGATTAAATCAATGCTAAACTAGATTTAACCATTGTCTTCTTAATTCCACTTAGTACCTTGTTTCAAATTCTGGCCTATAAAATTGAACAAAAGGAATGAATATTAGGGAAAGATATGTTTGGAATGACTTCTATCAATTGAATACAACAGTGTTTTCAGAAAAAATGAAAATCTTAACATTCACCATGAATTAAGGAATGTCTTATTCCTGTTTTCTTAACTAACTTGAAAAAATTCAACTTGGCTGTACCTCAGCTCTCATATCTCTAAAATGGGAAGCTGCCAGCAATGCTTTAAGCTGGTCAAACTCATCATGATCATTATCTCATGATGAAGTATGGATGGAAGCTCAAATTGTTTAATCCAATCCCATCATTTTTCAAATGAGGAAAGTGAAGTTCCAAAATTTTAAGTGACTTCTGATTTCATATAAGAAGCAAAAGATAATGATGGGATTTAAATTCAGATTCTCTGATTCCAGAGCCAGAAATTCCATTATAGAACATTCTAACTAGTTTTATGTCCACTAACCCATGTTGCTACAACAGCTTTTCTGACATCTTGGTATTGTGAATGAAAAGGAACTGGTATATAATTGTGTCCCAAAAAGAGTTTTACTGAAATAGCGTTTTGGTATCAATATTTAAAAGATATCTAAATTTGTGATGGTGCTTCTGATGGGAGTACAATGTGACAGAAAGGAGGCTTTGAACCTGTCTTTCCATTTCTCACTGCAAAAATCATTTATTTGATCTAATGGAATCTAAGACATTTTTAGACTGCATAGGAATTTCTGGCCCTTATAAAGCCCATCTGAGACTAATTCTTAATGCATTTATAAGCATTCTCTTCTTGCTGACATCATTTCTAGTGTTTTTAGCACCTTAAATGTTAGCAATGAAATGAATTCTAATTTTAGACTTAAATAGCCATTTTCAAAGCACTCTTTAAAAAATCTTGTAGTTAATATGGCAGAAATTTTTGAACAGATGTTTAAATTAAACTATGTCCCAGTAATGAAATATTTTTAACAAGGCCTGGGAAGTTGGACTACTGTCTTCATCTGTTGTATAGGCAAAGCATTAATTACTTAAAGCAAGATGCCATTAAGTTTCTCCTTCAAGAAAGGTCAGATGATATATCGAAATTAGATCTGCTCTGGGGTACATAGACCATAATTTCATAAGCAAATCTGCACTTAAGATCTTTGGGATCTGTACCAACCAGTAAAGTAGAAGCACATAGTTTGCTACATACAAGCTCAGGAAAATCTGAGTACAAACTGTCTTTCAGCAGTTGCTTGTTAAATAGATATATATGGACAATGCACAACCTCTCTGAGCCTCCATTTTCTCATCTAAAAAGAAATAATATATAAAAATACCTATGGTATTGACCTCATGGTGTTTATTGTGAAACTTAAATTAAATAACATATGTAAATTTCTTTGTAACATTTAAAGCAGTAAAAATGGACAATTATTTTTAAACCAGTCACTCCTCTCTGAGTTCCTTTCTTTATTATGAAAATATAGTTACTTATTGCAGCCCTCCTTGAATTGTTGGATGGTGTGATGAATGTCTTTTATAAAACTTAAAAAGAAAAAAAAAGAAAAAAAGATTGTACCAACATTAGGTTCTTCTTATGTAACTGGCATAGTTGCTCCAGCTTAGCATATGTTTTCTGATGATGATAACCTAACTTTACTGGAGGCATTCATGGGGAAAAAACAAACAAATGAAAAACAAGCAAATAAACAAATAAAGACATGATCAAAGACACTCAGACACTTATATGGGTTGAGTCAGCAGCTACATCTTTGGTTTGTATGTGAGTTTATAATAAGAAAAGGGGTCTGTAGAAGAACAGGAAAAAGGAAAAAGGAAAAATTCAGTTTCAAATTCATATCCAATGATGATTGTAATGAATCAGCACAATAGAAACTATTTATAGAAATTTTTAGAGAATATTTATAAAAATTCACATGGACTATTGAAACTTATCAAAAACACTGTGGTATAGTGTAAAGAGAATGTTGAGGAAGCCTAATACCTTTTTAAGTTTCTTTTTTGTTCTTTGTCAAATCATATATTAATTTTTTTATTAAAAAGCCATTTGTGACATAAAAATGGGATACTGTATGTGAACCATACTGTGAATGGGAATTATTTATATTCGAGGAGTAATTAAAGTTGACTAAAAAGTAGTAAAAAACAAAATCTAGATTTCAGCATTGTCATATTAGTATACCACATTCCTCCAGAGATCCATGATCTCATTCTGTGAGATTGTTGTCATTAATATATTTGTACTAATACTCCATATGGCAAATAATTGATGGAATGATATAGCATATGGCAAAGAAACCCTATGTGAGAATGAAGAATAGCAGATGGGCAGTCTGAAGGAGGTACTGATACCAATGAAAAAAAATTAAGAGCAGTAGGAGAAAAAGATCTCTAGCAATTTGGATGGATTCTATAGAAATAATTGATAGAAAGATGTGTATGAAGATCACAAAGGACAAAGACTTTCAGATGGGCTGCTATCTTTATCAGTGCAGGGACCATTCTAATGATATATTTCTCTTGAAATGCTAAAATTCAGAAAGGCCATAAAATGGTTTATGTACTTTTATATTCTGAATTACTCTGAGGGTCTATCTGCTACTGTTATCTTTGCCCAAGCTAAGTTCATAATCTCTAAAGTCATCACCTTATTGCTAACTCAAACCTGGAACAGGACTCAGGTTTCCTTACCTCTGATTAGAGTGCTAGAGGGTGAAGTACCAAACTCCTCCCAATACATTTCTTTGTTAAGGACAGAACTGATTTTATTTATTTATTTATTTATTTATTTATTTATTTATTTATTTATTTATTTATTTAATTAATTATTTATTCATTTATTGGTCTCATTTCACTTTTCATCTGATTGTTGTATTTCTTCATTGTATTGCAAACTACTTTAGGGTAAGGACTTTTTTTTTTTAACTTTTTCTTTTCTTTTTTTTTTTTTAAATCACCTCTATTTCTAATAGTTCAATGCCTGATTCGTACCCAATGATGGTTATAATGAATCGACAAAACAATAGGAACTCACATGGGTATTCTGGATGATGATAACCTAATGTCATAGTAGGTATTCATGGGGACAAACAAATGAGAAACAAGTTTAAGAAATGTTTATTGGATTAGAGAAGAGAATCCATTATTCCCAAATATATTCTAAAATATTCAATATAAGTTTTTATTTATTTCAAATTTTTCTGATTTTAGCCATGTGGGTACTTGGTCTGTCTCTGTATATCTTGTTGTCTATCTCTCTCTCTGTCTTTCCCTCTCCTAAAACCTCTATATATTTCAGCAAATGCTACTCATTATTTATAAATAAAACAAC